>NW_010360707.1:1010-1286 GCF_000414095.1 Morus notabilis | reverse complement strand
TGTGAATTCTCTTTATATTGTTGATTCTTTTGATGTTTGGCATGCACGTCTGCACACTTAAATTTTAGATCTTTGAAATATGTCTAAATATGGTTTGATTAATTGCAAAGATATTAAAAATTATAAGTGTGAAATTTGTATACAAGCAAAGATGACTAAGAAACATTTTCCTAGAGCCGAACGTAATACTCAAATATTGGATATGATTCATACCGATATTTGTGAGTATAATGGAATTTTGACTAGAGGAGGAAAGAGATACTTTATCACTTTTAT
>NW_010360707.1:0-934 GCF_000414095.1 Morus notabilis | reverse complement strand
ATTGAGAACCAAAAAGACAAGAAGATCAAAATGGTTCGAAGTGATAGAGGTGGTGAATATTTCTCAAATGAATTTGATGCTTTCTGTGAAGAGCATGGAATTATTCACCAAAAGTCAGCCCATATTACTCCTCAACAAAATGGTTTGGCTGAAAGAAAGAATAGAATTTTTACCGATATGATTACCTCTATGCTTCTTAATGCTAAATTGCCTAATAATTTATGAGGGGAAGCTTTACTTACAGAATGTCATGTTCACAATAGGATTACATCTATGAAAACACATGTCTCTCCATATAAAGTATGGAAAGGAAGAAAACCAAACTTGATGTATTTAAGGGTGTGGGGCTGTCTAGCCTTTTATAGAATGATTGACCCTAAATCATCAAAGTTAGTAGCTAGAGGAATTAGAAGTGTTTTCGTAGGTTATGTTGAAAATTCCAAGACTTATAGATTATTGAATCTAGATTCTAATGTTATTGTGGAATTAAGAGACATTGAATTTGTTGAGAACAAGTTTAGCATTGATTCTTCCATTGAATTAGAATCTAATGTTAATCGATCATATGTTGACTTTCCCAGTACCTCCACTAATAAAAGGAAAGAGTCTATGACATTTCGTACCGAGAAGAAGTCAACGTGAAAGAAAAGAAAAGGATTTAGCACCGGATTTTATTTCATCTCAAGCTTTAACCTTTTTGGTTGAAGGAGATAGAAATGATGTACTTAATAAAATACCATTGTTGCTTAATATAGAAGAAGATCCAAAGACATTTAATGAAGCTATGTCTTCAAGGGATGCCTCCTTTTGGAGAGAGGCTATGAATGATGAAATGGATTCGATTATCTCGAATCAAACTTGGATCTTGGTCGATCTTCCTCCGAAATCAAAACCAATAAGCAACAAATTGGTGTTTAGAAGAAAGTACAATACC
>NW_010360706.1:0-456 GCF_000414095.1 Morus notabilis | reverse complement strand
TCCTTCAGTAAAGGAAAGGAATACATGCCTTAAATAAAGGGCTAGATTTTCACTAAAATAGAATAGCAAACGACAAATAATCTCACACTCTCAATGGGTGTTTATTTTCAGAAGTAAGCAAGTAAGAGAATAGGCTGTTTGGCAAAAAGTGGATTCCAACTCTGTAAATCAGGTAAGTAGGAATCTCGCCTACAGTATGAATAGATTTTAAAGAAAAAGTTACACATGTTATATATGCATGTTTATGCTTTAAGTATTGTATGCGATGCTATGTCATGATGCATACACATAAGCAGCGCACATGAATTATATGTGTTCGAGTTAATTTAATGTTATGTATATTATGCTAGATCATATTGCATACACTTAAGCAGTGCACATGAAGTATATGTGTTTGAGTACATTACATGTTATAGTATGCTTTGCTATGTCATATTGCATACACCTTAATAAGTT
>NW_010360705.1:1864-8499 GCF_000414095.1 Morus notabilis | reverse complement strand
ATGGGGTTTCTTTCAGATCATCAACCATGACATCCCCCTGGAAGTGCTTGACAACGTTAAAAAGGCGACATATCGCTTCTTTGACTTGTCCGCTGAGGAGAAGAACAAGTATTCCAAAGAGAATACCGTGTCCAACAATGCCCGATACACCACCAGCTTTATTCCTACGGTTGAGAAGGCTCTAGAATGGAAAGATTACCTCAGTCTCTTCTATGTTTCCGAGGAAGAGGCAGCTGCTGTCTGGCCTTCTTCTTGCAAGTAAGACTAGTCGAAATCTAGCTATTTATTTTTAATTAACATTCTCATACTTACATGTAAATACACATTATCAGTTCTATCTCTTACAGTTTGCCATGACCACAAGTCCTCTGTATATATAACAAGTTATTTCCCATTGCATAATACCTACTTATTCATATATTTGACCACATATACTTATCTATACATATATATTAATTTTTCAGGGATGAAGTGTTAACTTACATCCATACCGGCGAAAAAGTTGCGAAGAACTTGTTAAAGGTGCTACTCAAGGGGCTAGACGTGACTGACATAGACAGTGAGAAAGAGCAACTTGTAACAGGTTCAAAGAGGGTTAACATGAACTTCTATCCTAAGTGCCCAAACCCTGATCTCACTGTTGGAGTTGGTCGCCATTCTGATGTCTCGGCATTTACTATTCTCCTTCAAGATGATATTGGTGGGCTTTACGTGAGGGTAGAGGCTACGGACAGTTGGGTCCATGTGCCGCCAGTAAAAGGGTCTCTTGTTATTAATATAGGTGATGCTGTGCAAATACTTAGCAATGGACGTTACAGAAGTATTGAGCACAGAGTCGCGGCTAATGGAAACAGCGACAGGATCTCAGTTCCCCTTTTCATCAACCCAAGGCCAGAAGATATCATCGCTCCGTTGCCTGAAGTTCTCGCTAATACTGGAGAGAAACCGATTTACAAGCCAATTTTGTACTCGGACTACTGTAGGCACTTTTACAGGAAGGCCCACGATGGAAAGGCTACCATTGATATCGCAAAGGCATAATGTGTGTTTTCCATGTTCGAAGAATTATCATGATTTATTTGCAAGCCATTAATATTATAGTGAATGAAAATAAACAGTAAGTGCAGAAAGATGTAATGCATCTATGAAATATGCACGACTAAGATTTAAAACCTGTTAGTAAATTAGTTTCAATAATCTTTGTCGAGACATTTCTTGTACCCCTTGACTTTATGTAAAGTACTGAAGAAGTACTCGGAGTTTTTATATATGTTTGTAATAAACAAGTTTGATTTGTTATGTATAAAAGCATGTGTTGTTTGGATCATTTTATACACATGCATAATTTTTTTATTAATTATATTTATATATCTCTACAGTGTAAAGACATTAATCCTGAATGTTAAGAACAAAAAGCTATTTTTCCAGCTTTCATGATCTAAATACAAGTATTTGGAATATTTTTAACATAAACGTATGCAAACTGTTTCTCAATAGTTTCCCTATATTTTTCAGATGCATACTTGTTTGAAAAAAATGTGAAAATGATTTTCTTAAATAATCAAATATACAGGGAAGAGAAGAAATAAAAAAATTAAAACGTGAGAAAAGGATAACAAAAAAAGGCTTACAATTTAGATTGAGCAACCAGTGTTGGCTCAACCCCTAGGGAGTTTAGACAATTGCCCCAAATAAGATGATAAAAAATATTTATGCCGCTCCACTAAAAAATATTATTATTATTAGAATCTTTGCATTTAAAAAAAAAGAATGACACCAATTTATTTAAAATAATATAAATAATAAGCCTTCATAAAACCATGAGAATCAATGTACTTTTCTCTTTAAATTATAAGCGGTTCTTTACAAGGGTGCTACAAATTTGTAGGGTATGGATTGACTTATGCCATGACTTGAACTAATACAACAGGTTGAAAATTTCAACTTGTTTATAACTTGAACTAGCTAGTTCAGGTCCTTAAAGCAGGTCTCCGCATGTGAATGAATTCACGGCTAAAATTAATTAGCATTCTTGTAATTATGTGATCAGTTGGGCGTGAATAGGGCGCATCACTTATGTAATTAATCTTGACTAAACGTAGTAATTTGTGTGAAAGTTCCTCCTTCGTCAAACTACAGTTAATATTTGTAATTTGTGTAAGGATAAATTTTATCTATGCAACAATTAAAAAAAAATGTACAAAGTTATATATATATATAAAAGGTATAACATATACTTAGAAAAGTTAATTTCTCAAGTTCTTAATATATGTGGATTGCACGATGAGTAAACATCGTCTAAAATAAATGTTTCTTTAGCTTTATCAATCCCTGTGAACCCCAGAAATTTATTTTGATTATGGCACTTATTTTTGCAAACAAAATAGTGATGTAGCATATAAGACAAAGATAAATATTGCATGTTAATTTCAAAGTAAATAATAAATAATATTGCTTGGTAGTAGAACAAGATACTATATTGACATGTTTATTTATCAGGAGTGGGGAATGGAAATGAGAATAGAGAATTAGAATTAACTCCACATTTACTTACCTACTTTTATTTTGGAATGAGAGTAAGAATGTGTGGGTCCCACACCAATTTGAGATTGAAGAATGAGATTGGCAATCCCCTACCCCCATCGGATTGGATTGATGATAAAAAGTGAATTACAATTTTACCCCTAATTCTACTAACAAATTCTCTGCTCCTAAAAAAAAAAAATGAAACCATAATTCTTTCATAAATCTCATTTGCCCCTAAAAAAAAGAGAGACTGTAATTCTTTCGCAATTACGAAGAGTTATTTTTAAGATTTAAAAGAACATTACCTACACAACTTCAAATAATTGTAAATAATATCTAAAAGTATTATTCTTTACAGACCATTAAATTATCATATTTTGATTAAGGGTGGCAATTTGTGTTAGTGGGTCGTATTCGTGTCAACCCGTTTATTAATCGTGTCAGAAAACATCAACCAAAATACAATCTTTTTATTAAACGTGTCAAAAATGTCAACCCAAACACGACCAATTTATTAATCGTATTAATCGTGTCAAGCCGTATAACCCGTTTAAATTAATATATTGAATAAATAACTAATATAATAATAACTTATTTAACACGGTCAAGACAATTTTAACATATTTATTTGTCAGTTTATCTTTTCCTTTAAGAAAAATAAATGAATTTTACCTACAAATATTATAATTCACATTATTTGTATTTAATATGTCATATAAACTTTCATGTTATATCACATATCATTAGATTGCATATGACACATATCATGTCAATTCGTGTTAGGAGATCAACCCTAACTCAACCAATTTATTAATTGTGTTAATCGTATCAACCTGATTATGATCAAAACTCATTTATAGTAAATTCAAACCCGTTAACTTTATGAGGATTTCGAGTCGTATCGTCGTATTGCTACCCGGATTACTAGCCTTAATTTTGGTCAAATATTGCTTTTTAATTGTATTATGTAGGGGTGTGGGGAAAAAAAAAAAAAACTGTAATGATTTAGGTGGGATTCTGGGGCACGTGCTCCCAGCGGTCCCAACGTAAATCCGTTGCATATACAATAACGGCCGTCAAGGTGAGATTCATATGATATGATGATATCTTCGGATTATGTTTCAACCAAAAAAAAAAAAATTGATAAAAAAGAAAGTCTACGGAGTATGCGATTGTAAAACAAATAATTAAAAAAAAAGAGACTTTATTGTAATGCAGCCAAAAAATATAAGATACGTCTAAGAGACTTTTCAAACCGACGCAAGTTGGACCAGAAAATAATTTCCATGTGGAGACAATATATATTATAAGATACTTTTTCATGCAGCCAAATATTACTAGAAATAAAAAATAGAAATATATCATTCAAGCGATATGCATGGCACATAAATTATAGATCAGTTAGAGTCAAAATTGGTTAATTAAATATGCATTGTTGTAGACGGCTAGCTACTTCGGTGCACGTGATGCTTTCAGATAGTATCAATACATCCTTAATTAGCTGGCTCAAATGTTTAAAATATGTATGCTGTACAATATTGACTATGACTAGAATATATATTTTACATTCTTTATTTTAGAAGTGACACTTGATATTATAAACAAACAACTATAAATACGAGTAATTGCTCATAGGTAGTACATCACACCAATATTTATCATTAGCTTTTGATCTCACCTCTCTTGAAGCTAGAAAGCCAGCTTGATCACATATTTTTGTTGTAATAAACATTCCTTTTAGAGATCCTACGAATGGCGCCTACCAAAACCAGTGCCGCACAATGGGATAACGATTCTGTAACTGAGTGGGTGATAAACAAAGGCAATGGAGTGAAGGGTCTCTCAGAAACTGGCCTCAAAACCCTCCCCCATCAGTATATCCAGCCCGTGGAAGAGAGGACGATGAGTAAGGTCTTGGTCGGAGAGTCTATTCCGATCATCGACGTGTCCAACTGGGACGACCCCAAAGTAGGCGAGGCGATTTGCGACGCTTCAGAGAAATGGGGTTTCTTTCAGATCATCAACCATGACATCCCCCTGGAAGTGCTCGACAACGTTAAAAAGGCGACATATCGCTTCTTTGACTTGTCCGCTGAGGAGAAGAACAAGTATTCCAAAGAGAATACCGTGTCCAACAATGCCCGATACACCACCAGCTTTATTCCTACGGTTGAGAAGGCTCTAGAATGGAAAGATTACCTCAGTCTCTTCTATGTTTCCGAGGAAGAGGCAGCTGCTGTCTGGCCTTCTTCTTGCAAGTAAGACTAGTCGAAATCTAGCTATTTATTTTTAATTAACATTCTCATACTTACATGTAAATACACATTATCAGTTCTATCTCTTACAGTTTGCCATGACCACAAGTCCTCTGTATATATAACAAGTTATTTCCCATTGCATAATACCTACTTATTCATATATTTGACCACATATACTTATCTATACATATATATTAATTTTTCAGGGATGAAGTGTTAACTTACATCCATACCGGCGAAAAAGTTGCGAAGAACTTGTTAAAGGTGCTACTCAAGGGGCTAGACGTGACTGACATAGACAGTGAGAAAGAGCAACTTGTAACAGGTTCAAAGAGGGTTAACATGAACTTCTATCCTAAGTGCCCAAACCCTGATCTCACTGTTGGAGTTGGTCGCCATTCTGATGTCTCGGCATTTACTATTCTCCTTCAAGATGATATTGGTGGGCTTTACGTGAGGGTAGAGGCTACGGACAGTTGGATCCATGTGCCGCCAGTAAAAGGATCTCTTGTTATTAATATAGGTGATGCTGTGCAAATACTTAGCAATGGACGTTACAGAAGTATTGAGCACAGAGTCGCGGCTAATGGAAACAGCGACAGGATCTCAGTTCCCCTTTTCATCAACCCAAGGCCAGAAGATATCATCGCTCCGTTGCCTGAAGTTCTCGCTAATACCGGAGAGAAACCGATTTACAAGCCAATTTTGTACTCGGACTACTGCAGGCACTTTTACAGGAAGGCCCACGATGGAAAGGCTACCATTGATATCGCAAAGGCATAAGTTTGTTTTTCTGTGTCCTGATGTTGTAGTGATGAAAAATAAACATTAAGAGTGGGATCCATGAAATTCACTTGATTAAGATGTAAGACCTTGTTAGCAAATAAGTTTCAATAATATCTTTTAAGAGACGTTTGTTGTACTCCTTGGGTTTATGTAAAAGTACTGCAGAAGTACTGGGAGTCTTAATATATATTGTAATAAACACGTTATTTAAAAATACGGGTTGTTTGGGTCATTTCATATATATATATATATATATGCATGTTTTTTTATGAAATAATATGTACTAATTATATCTGTACATGTGCAAAGATATGAATCTTTTAATGGTAAGAATGAACAGCCATTTACCAGCTTTCATGTTCTAAATATTTGGAATACATTTTTAGCATAAACGTACGCAAATCTTAATAATTTCTGTGATCTATTTTAGAGAAGAATACTTGGTAGAAAAAATTTGAAAATGATTAAAATCTACTTTGATAGCCATCCATAGTTATCCGCCGGAAACAATTGTCACTGCCGGAAACAATTGTCACTGGCGACGACTTACTTTACTACTATCGGTTTTCGATAATGTCATAACAAGACAAATTTGTTTTGTACCCTTGAGTTTTTGCAAAGTATTGGAGAAGCGGTCAGAATCTTAATATATTTCTCAATTAACAAGTCTCGATTGTTTCTAATAAAAGAAAGTGTGTTTTTTTGGACCATTTCTTACCTATGTTATAACAAGACAAATTTATTGTACCCCTTGTGTTTTTTTAATATTCTAGAAAGAGACTGCCAATTTAGATTTTTGTTTAGTATGCAGCGAGAGTCGTTGGGTTGAACCAAATGTGAAGGGAAAGAAAGTACCTGATACGCCCCTAATATCAGTGAAGGATTAGAGACGAGAACCACACACTTCGAGTGAGTGCAAACTCCAGAAAACAGAGAGAAATGAAGGCAAGAGACGAAGACGAAGAAGAGAAGAAACAGAGGAATGCCGTTTGAGATATTATTTCTGTGATAAAAAACTTACAATCATCTGGTATCATTCTTATAGGCTTTCCTAGATTCACACAA
>NW_010360705.1:1230-1631 GCF_000414095.1 Morus notabilis | reverse complement strand
AAATTCTAAAAATAAACTAATATTTAGGGGTGTATCATTCCCCAGCCCTTCAAAATCACCTTGTCCTCAAGGTAGTTAAAAAAAGAAAATTAAATTCAAACACTAAAAAGAAATAATCCCTTCAGCATATTGATTTTTTTTATATTGATTTTTTTAATCCTTTTAGCCTTCTCGTGCTTATACTCTACTATGACCTGAGAAAGCCCAAGCCAGTAGAGGCCCATCAAGAGCAGGGAAGAGCCCAATTGGCTGTCTGACTATGGAAGTAAGGACTCTGTCGTTTGGAACCCAAGGAGGTCGTTTGGAGGCTTATTCTTCTTCCCCAAATTGAGTCGTGAAAATCTTTCACCGTCGTTCCCAATCCAGGCGATCTTGATGCTGATGCATTCCCGGGCTTCTCC
>NW_010360705.1:0-903 GCF_000414095.1 Morus notabilis | reverse complement strand
ATCCTTGCTTCGGGAACCGAGCAGGTGTGGTGGTGGCATTCTCGGTCTCTCCAGGTCGTGTATGGGGTTGTGGTTTCGACAGTGGTGGACGATCAGTGGAGATCGGAGTTGTTGTGATTGAGTTGATTTTGATCGGCTCTGGTTTTGGCTGACGAATACTCAGAGCGAAGGCTGAACATGGGAAAGTGAGTGGTAATGCTGGCCCGTGTGATTCTGAGTGCCTGGATTGTGGTGGTGGCTGGTTTGTGGTTGAATCTGCCTTGGGTGGTAACTGTGTAGACAAAATTGTCTTGCTATTGTTGAAGGAGGATGTCGTTTCCAGGGATGTCGGCACCGGTGAAAGTGTAGGCAGTTCTTACCTATGTTATAACAAGACAAATTTATTGTACCCCTTGTGTTTTTTTAATATTCTAGAAAGAGACTGCCAATTTAGATTTTTGTTTAGTATGCAGCGAGAGTCGTTGGGTTGAACCAAATGTGAAGGGAAAGAAAGTACATGATATGCCCCTAATATCAGTGAAGGATTAGAGACGAGAACCACACTCTTCGAGTGAGTGCAAACTCCAGAAAACAGAGAGAAATGAAGGCAAGAGACGAAGACGAAGAAGAGAAGAAATAGAGGAATGTCGTTTGAGATATTATTTCTGTGATAAAAAACTTACAATCATCTGGTATCATTCTTATAGGCTTTCCTAGATTCACACAAACTAATAGGCTAGGCATAACTGAATAACAAACTCCAAAACAGAATTGCAAGAAACGAAATACAAAGAAAAACTGAAAGTGCAGGGATCTTCAACAATCCCAAGAATTCCAGCTTGCTAGTGAAGACGACATATCTTCTTCCCTTAAATGACATAGTCGTTTAACCACACAGGTGGCCTTCTTACACGGGCTGGGCCT
>NW_010360704.1:0-371 GCF_000414095.1 Morus notabilis | reverse complement strand
GGTACGCCCCCGGGGCGGCCCCGGTACGGACCCGGGGCGGCCCCGGTACGGACCCGGTATGGCCCCGGTAGAACTGTCACAAATGTTGGTTCAGCAACATCAAGCTATACAGCACTTGTGACTGCTCCACCAGGACTTAATGTTTTTGTAAACCCGAATACTTTAAGATTCACTTCTTTGGGGCAAGCTGCAACTTTTTCTGTGAATGTACGTGGAACAATATCTGGGGGTCCTCATGTTGTCTCTGCTTCTTTGGTGTGGAATGATGGTACTTTTCAAGTTCGGAGTCCTATTGTTGTCTATGTTTCATAATAAATTACGTTAGCAGAATAGCAAGGAGAGAAATTCAATAATATTAATAAGAGTAGAAA
>NW_010360703.1:0-464 GCF_000414095.1 Morus notabilis | reverse complement strand
ATTGTACTACAATTGACCGCTTGTTTTTGTACACGTTTGGGCGTAATAAGTGAGAGATTAAAAAAAACGTGATTTTTTTTACCGTAGACTATATTAACAATTAACCATAGGACAACCCATTATTATTACTTATAAAAAAATCACTATTATTAGTCATCATTTCTATGGCATAGAAGGAAGTAATAAGACAAGCCATCTTGAACATTAATGGTCAATGTTGAAGTCAGATTTCATGCATCATTTCTCACTATATGTGTATTAACACACGCCTCAGAGAATGATGGTCAATTATAGAATTAGCCTCCGGAATCATTTGTAAGCCACCGACAGTTTGTCTGTCATGGACTATCAAATGAGTCTCCATCAGATGATAGGCGACTTGTCGAGTCGGCAGCCTCTTAAATCTAGAAATAGTATGTTAAAATGACTCAAACACATTTAGAACGAGCTGCGAGCTCTTAGCA
>NW_010360702.1:0-2471 GCF_000414095.1 Morus notabilis | reverse complement strand
CAATATCAAGAGTGATCCACAAAAATTGTTGATTACGAAATCTGATATGAATTGGGAGAATTCTTTAATAGGATATGAAAAAGTAGCGTACTGATAGAACATAGTTTTTAACCATCAAATCTTTATCAAATTCTGTTAAGTTGTCATACCTCAATTTAATCTGATGGGGTATTAAAAACTATTTATCCTAGTGTTTTTATCATACCGTACTATAGAATTCTCCTATTAATTGCTCCAAAAACACGTTAACGAATCAAATCAATGCGAGGTTGTCATTCCAATTCAGCAATTCTATAGAAAAAAAAATCTCTTTCAAAATTAGCCACACTAGGGAAGTAATCTCATGAGGACTAAAAAGCAAGCCTTCCAATCTTTTAAAAACCATAAACCTGCACTGCTAATTCCCAACGTATCCACAAACTAATAAAAGCATTTCCCAACCTCACTGATTAAGTCAAAACATCATTCAAAGTCCAATTAACAAAACCCAGAAACTAAACAAAACATAAATCATTTTGATACCTCGGAAGCTCTTCTCTCAAGCTGGTCAACATATTCCCTCATTTGATTAGCCTCAAGTTCCTGTCTTTCAATCTCGGCGAGCTCTCTCTTGGCCTTCTCAACCCTCAGCGAAGCCCTCTCCAACCCATCAAGCAAAGCCTTGTTCTCTTCTCTGTTCAGCAGCTCCTGAACCTGCTCTCCCACGACGTCGTTTAGGGAGTCCTTGAGATTAAAGCTTTGCTCTCGGAGGCCGCCATTGTTGCTGCACTTCACTGCCAGGGAAGAAGCTCTGCGGAAGAATTTGGCGCGGTGGCATTTTGGTATGATGTTGAAGTCGAAGAGATTGTTTTGGGAGAAAGTGCTGTTGTTGGTGGGGTTTGGACAGGGAAGGAAAGTGGGTTTGATGGTGGAGTTCATTGGCATGGCGTTCTGACTTCTAACTCCAAATGGAGCTGCTCATGCGGCCTTCGGAGTTAGGATCTTCTTATCCTCTTATTTCCACTCAGATATTTCAAGGATACTAGTCGGCGTGTTGTAGACAACCTAAAAGTTTATTATTTATTGAAAATTTTATTTTGTATAATTATTTAAGTATTTTTAAATTTATAGGTGTAAAGATAACTATTAATAAAAAAAGAAACAAGGGCTGTCAATGTCATAGTAATTGAGCAATACAGATTTAAACCAGTTGCATTTTCAAAAGCCTCACATTCTCATCAATCCAAGTAGTGGTTTGTTTCATCAGCGTCTAGAAAGAAGGATTCATTAAACGTATGACTTCTTGCGGTTCCTGGATACGTTAATGCGTTTTCTGAGGAAGGCGTTTAATTGATTTGATTTCTTCTTAAACAATTTATAATTTATAACTTGGCTATATATATATATATTTATCATAAAGGTTGTCAACGTTATTTTTACACATAAAAATAAAGAAAAAAAACCTTAATGACTGATTCTTCCTTTTTCTCATTCAGCTTCTTCTTCTTTTTCAATCTACATGTTTATCTCTTCCAACATTTCCTTATCTTGATTAGCTTCTGCACTAGAAAAAACCCGATAAGTAAATGTTGGACAGAGATGAACATGTGGATGAAAAAATTATATGTGAGTTGAACACTTAAGAACCAATTGAATGAATGTTGTAGCAAAAATTGTACATTATTTATAGGTCTTTTGTTATTTGAATCCTAATAGAACTAAAATTAATTATCATAATAGAACTCGGACTAATTTAAAAACTAGATGATAATGATAAAACCAAAATAAAATCAAACCAATAACCTAAATTAAAAGATAAATCAGAATAATAATCTTTTATTTTTTGGAACACTTATCTTTAATTATGAACACTTATCTTTTGATAGGGAAAGGACTCAAAAGTCCCATCTTAAAACAATATTCCAGACCAACAGCAGCAGAAACAAAAACAAAAAGATCCTGGGACACATGAATTGCACCATCAAAAGCATGAGACGAGATGCTTTCTGTATTTAATTCCAAAGGTTGTCCACCACTCAGTGTAGCAAGACCTGCATTGCCATTTAAAAATCTCATCAACCTCCAACAACCAGAAAACTAGTTTAACTTTCGGTAATTCTTTTACTAAAAAGACTTGTTCAATACCTTTGACAACTCCGGAAGCCGCACATGCCCCCGTCTTAAGATGGACATCATCCAAGTCTCTTCTTATGGTGTACCTAAAGGTAATCCCGAATAATGCACTGCTAGCAAAGGTGATTGCTAGAGGGAGTATCAGCTGTGAAGTGGTGGACACCTGAGTAAGGTAGATTGGCAATCCTGCAATAGTGCCAACAAGAGCAGAGATAGAAGCTGCTACAAAGCTGAAGCCAAGGAGGAGACAAGAGACCCTTCACAACCTCTTAACAGAAGTTATGGAGTATGTAGAAGTTATAGAGTATGTAGAAGTTATAGAGTATGTAAAGACTGATTTACACAATAGGATCTTCTAT
>NW_010360701.1:0-814 GCF_000414095.1 Morus notabilis | reverse complement strand
ATAATGATTTAATTAAAAATTCTAAACTTTAATTAAATTGATTATTGGTAAATTTTGATCATTATCTTTAAATATTATCTTCTAGTGTATAATACTCATACAAAATATTTAAGGCCATATAAATAATTAAACAATTCTCAATGATGTTCATAAAGTATACAAATATTGGGCTTTGGGCCGAATTGGGCTTTTCTTGGGCTCAACTTTTGGGTTTTGCTTGGTAAACTAGCCCAAATCCAATTGTTTTCTTCAAAAACCTGAAAAATAAAATAAATCTAATTAAAATTAAATCCTCTAAATTTAGGAATATTTGAAATTAAAATCTCAAATTTGATAAAATAATTTGACAATTATGAATATTAAAAGTGCAAATTCGTGCACTTATCAGCATGCTATTTCTAGATTTGAGAGGCTGCCGACTCGACAAGTCGCCTATCATCTGATGGAGACTCATTTGATAGTCCATGACAGACAAACTGTCGGTGGCTTACAAATGATTCTGGAGGCTAATTCTATAATTGACCATCATTCTCTGAGGCGTGCGTTAATACACTTATAGTGAGAAATGATGCATGAAATCTGACTTCAACATTGACCATTAATGTTCAAGATAGCTTGTCTTATTACTTCCTTCTATGCCATAGAAATGATGACTAATAATTGTGGTTTTTTTATAAGTAATAATAATGGGTTGTCCTATGGTTAATTGTTAATATAGTCTAGCGGTAAAATCACATTTTTTTTAATGTCTCACCTAAAATTTTGTTTAAAAAAATGTTGACTTGTCACCATACCCACGGAGGCAATTAACAAG
>NW_010360700.1:0-6175 GCF_000414095.1 Morus notabilis | reverse complement strand
TCTAATATTGCAATATGCCCCCTAAATATGAAAATTCTTACAATCTTGCCCCCTAAAGTCTTGAAATTTAATCATTGAGCTCTTTTATCGTTTTTCTTACAATTTCTTCATACAAAATTAATACAAAAGTTTAAGCCCGAAAATTGGGACGTTACAATTCCCTATAACATACAAAAGTTCCGTCCTCGAAACTTAAAACAAAATTGGGAAGTTCTTTCTCATATCCTCTTCTAACTTCCAAGTCGCTTGTTCAACTGCATGATTCCTCCAAAGGACCTTCACAAGTGGAATGGTCTTGTTCTGCAATTCCTTCTTTTAAGCCCGAAAATGCCAGAAACTTTTGTATTAATTTTGTATGAATGAATTGTAAGAGAAACGATAAAAGAGTTCAATGATTAAATTGCAAGGCTTTGGGGGGCAAGATTGTAACAATTTTCATATTTAGGGGCCATATTACAATATTAAAAAAAAAGGGCCAGTTGTCCTTTCACGTGGCATGGCTAGAACTTCAGTCAAGCCACTAATTTTTCTTCTTTAGTCACGTTGAGAGGATGGAGCATTATAGGAAGAAAAAAAATTTCACTTCTCTATCTCATTCTCTCTCTCAACTCCCTTTCACGTCTCTCTTCCTCTCTCTCTGCGTTTTTTTTTTTCTCTTTTCTTTGATTCATTCTTCTTCTTCCACAAAGGTTTGCAGCAACTTATTGAATCAAAGGATTGATTGGAGCTAGGGTTCAAGGTATGAGCTTTCTCCCTTGTTCCTTTAAATCCGAAAAGTGGTTGTTTTGTGGCTTGATTGCTTGGGTTTTATGATAAATGTTGATTATTTTGCTGGAATCGTAAACCTTGAGTTTTTCCCTTCCTAAAGTTAAGTTAAAGTTTGCTTAGAGACATGTTAGTTCGAATTTTCTTTGAGAGATTTTTGTGTTATGTGGATTTTGGTTATGTTTGTAGAATTTTCTAGGTTTAGTGAGTAAGGATGAATCTTGGTGCTAATTGTATGGTCTTAGGACCGGAAATCATCACAATATTGATGTGTAAAAATATGAGTTTGGGCTGGACAGAAATGAGAAATTTTACATGTTGAGGTTATGTGTAAAATCGTAAGGTTAGGGGATCACGTAAATGGTTGTCAAAGAAAAATTGAAAAATGTTATTTTTCACGTGAATTCTGGTCTTAATGTTTGTAGATCCATAAAACGGACATCCTAAGCTGCGCATAGCTGCAAAAATCACCTTAAACGGACAACTGTAGCTCAAGTTATGCATTTTTAAAATTAGGCATGATTATGTAAATTCTGCAGAAAAGCCAGCACGTTTTGATCTGGTGTGACATGTTTTTGGAGGCCCTAATGAACCTGAAGTCAAGCTTATGATAGTTTTTTAGAAAGCCCTAGATGTCTACTTCGATTAGGCACTGATTTTGTAATTTTTGAGGCTACATAGAATATTTTGTGCATATTCTCGTAGCAGTCGTCAAAACTGCCATTTTCTAAAATTAATCAAACAAATAACTGAGGTTCCTACTTTTTGAAACAGAAGTGCTGCACTTAAACCACATTTGCCACCATTTAGAACACGTTATTAGTGACGTGTGAGAGTTGGAATCACCTCATTTGAGTTTTAAAGCCCGAGTTGTGTGCATAGGAAGTTTCATATAGAAATTTTCTAAAAGCTGTCAAAAATAGAAAAAAAAGAATTTTGATCTCTTGAGAACTGTTTTTGAGGTACTTATAGAGGTCGGATTTAGACATATGATAGCTCGTTGGAAAGATATACATGTCTACTTTATTTTGGAGTTGATTTTTGAAGACAAAATATTTTATGAATTTTCCCGTCAGGATGGACGAGTCTTGCCAATTTCCAGTTTTCAGGGGAATATGATTATGAATTAGAAATTGATTTATGGTTGAGCTATTGAGCTTTAATAACGATGGCCAATTTGTTTATTTTGGACAGTAGAAAGGAAAATGAATAAGGGAAGCGCATAGAATTAAACTCAGATTTTGCTATGCAATTCACGTAAGTAGAGTATGACTTCTCTACAGCACTTGTAAACTTTGTTTGATAGACTTTCTATGGAATGTCTAGTATGCTATTATGTGAATTTTTGCGACATTGTCAATGTGTATGTTTTGTGAAGGCATGCTTGTGCTAATATATTGTACACAAAGTAGAGCAGCACGTTGATTATTAAATTGTTTGTGATTGAGCACATAATAGCATGCATGATAGGCCGGTACTGCCAAGTCCTCAATGGACTCCTATTGTAATATTATGATTGAGCTGCGCAAGTCTCTCGAGCTAAGTGGGTGATGATCGAGACTATATTGTGATATTGAGAAATTGTGATTTTGAATGCCCAGGCCATTCACTCGAGCCAGGTGGGTGATGACGGGGAACTTGATTTTGTGATTTGAGAAATTGGCATGTGGTCAGATTGTGAAAAAGCCGGCGGCAGTACTGGGAGGGCCCTAGAGATATATAGTGCATGTGCATAAAGTGTAAGAATTGATTGGCCCCATTCCTTTCTCCAGTGAGATCTAATTTAGGTGGTGGCACTAGAGATGTCTGGTCCGAGCTTCTAAAATTTTCAGCATTTGTTTCCTTTATGGTCTGGTCTTGGTTAGGAATTTTTGGTACAAATTCGAATTCTAAAGTCTGGTTTTTCAAGGTATTTTTTTCATCCAGATTTCGTAATAGTAGTTTCTAAATCCAAGTTTGAATCCAAGTTTATTTGAAAAACATCAAAAGCATCATCATCCACATCTGCCCTTTTTCTCCCCCTCTGAAGATGGTATTCAAAAAAAGATTTATTTTCAAAAAAGGTTACATCCATGGTTATAAACATCTTTTTTGAAATAGGATCATAACATTTATAAAGGAAGTGTAGAGGTAAGCCTAGATGTAGGGTAATTAGTTTCGAAAACATTTTAGGGTGTTTGAAACCTTAGAACCCTAGAAGGCATCTGATTTATTAGTTAAGTGGTTGTCAAAATGGCTTCCCCCAAAGATACTTAGGGACGTTATTTTTAAATAGTAAGGCCCTTGCAACTTCTAAAAGATGTTGATTTTTTTGTTCAGCCACACCATTCTGTTGAAGAGTATCATTACAAGAACTCTGATGAACAATACCTTTTTCTAAGAAAAAAGATCCAAAGATCTTATTGAAATATTCTTTCTAATTATCCGTTCGTAAAATTTGAATTTTTGTTTGAAATTGAGTTAAAACCATGGTGTAAATTTTTTTAAAAACATTTTTAACTTCAGACTTCTCTTTCAACAAGTATACCCAGCTTACCCTAGTGTGATCATCTATGAACGTGACAAACTATTTTTTTTCCGAGGGTGTTAAAATCCTAGAAGGTCCCCAAACATCACTATGGATAAACATAAAAGGTTTCGAGGGTTGGTAGGGTTGTAAGGGAAAAGTAGAACGGTGATGCTTAGCCAATTCACATAACTCACATTGAAATAAAAATGGATTTTTATTTCTAAACAAATCTGGAAACAAACTTTTTAAATATTAAAAATTCGGATGGCCTAGTCTATAGTGCCATAACATTATTTCTTTATCACTAGTAATAGAAACAATCCCATAACATGTACTTTGTACTAGCCTTCTTGAACTCTATCCATCTTCAAAGAAATAAAGTCCTTCAATCTCTTTAGCACTGCCAATCATCCTCCCCATGGTTAGTTCTTGAAACTCACAATAAGATTGAAAGAAGTTAACTTGGCACTTAAAGTCACTGGTTATTTTGTTGATGGACAATAAGTTACATGAAAGATTAGGGACATGAAGAACATTGTGGAGAGTAAGAGAAGGAGAGATAACAATTGACCCTATTCTAGCTATTACTGACAATGACCCATTTGCAATTTTAATTTTCTTATTGCCTGCACAAGGGTTATAAGATGAAAATAATTTTGAAGAACCGGTCATATGATCGGCTACACCTGAGTCAATAATCCATGAACGAGATGGATTAAATTTTTCACAAGAAAAGGCTGTAGTAAGGTAGTTACCCTTTTCGGCCAAGGTGCAGGAAGAGTATACTAAGAACTGTGGAGATTGAAAAAGCTTGTACAGGTGGTTCAGTTGTTCCTTGGTGAAGGGAGATGCCTTTAAGGTGATTTGCTACTCTTGAAAGTCTTCATTCACAGTTTGTAAGGCTCTACTTTCTCCGTCGTTTCTCCTCTTTTGCAGTGGTCACACCGGGGTTTCTTCCTCTTTTCTCCATTTGAATCACTCCCTTTTGACGCCAAAGCCGAACTTTCAACCTCAGGGCTGTCTTTAGGTTCGAAAGTCTTTAGCATCACTTTGCGCCTGGTCTCCTCTCTCCTTACTGCAGAGAAAACTTCCCTGATGGAAGGCAGTGGTTTCCTTCCTAGAATCTGGCCTCGTACTTCATCTAATTCTCCTCTCTTTTCTTATGGCGAACACTATCAGTTGGACAATCTCATTCATCTTCATAGCAAAGATCCAATTCCTGCCAAAGTGGTACAATCTCATTGTAATAAGACGTAACGTCACGGTCTCCTTGTTTGGACTTCCAAAGTTTCGTTTTCAATTCGAAAATTTGGGATGAATTTTTCACGTTTGAATACATATCACGAACTGCTTCCCAGACTTCTTTGGCTGTGGGCAGAAATAAATGCGGCTTTCCAATGGCTAGTTCCATGGAGTTGATGAGCCACGCAATCGTCAAGGAGTTATCTGACCTCAATGCTTTCAGGTTCGGATCCCCTGCTGCTGGTTGCTTCACTTCGCCAGTTAAATAGCCAAGTTTACCTCTAATGTCAATGGCCAGCTTAATGGACTGAGCCCACTCCAAGTAATTACTGCCATTCAGTTTATGGACAGTCAATTGAAGGGAAAGGTTTGATAAGAGGTGCTCTACTTTGCTGGTTGATACTGTGGATTCCGATTGGGTCCCTTCGGTGGTAGAGGATGAGTCTCCACCGGGGGAGGAGGTATTACTTCCTGTCATCATCGTTTTGTAATTCATAAGGAGGTTTAGGTTTTGAGCCGTGTCTCTGATATTGAATCAGTTTTGGAGAGAATCATCAATTTTTATTATTCTTATTCAACACATCAAAGAGGACACGAACGTAGATAGAGTAAGGAATCCCTAAGCTACCAACATGCCACAAAAATAGGAAACCAACTAATCCTCCTAACAGATAAAGATAAACTATAAGATTTGAAAATTAATTCAAATCTTTTATTAAAAGATAATAATACTCCTAATAGTTATTCCTAATAAATAGGAGATAAAAGATTTATCATATTCCAAATAGTTATCCCTAATAATAGGAGATAAAAGATCTATCATATTCTACAGTATCCATATTGTTCTTCATTAGCTTTTGAATACGCGAACATCATTAGTGACTGTTTGCTCTGCCTTCATGGATAATGGCGTAATAGATACTTATTTATGTTTGATGATTCCTCACATGATGTACCTTGTACTGGTTGTGCAACAGATTCCATTATAGCTTAACTTCTTGTCTACAGGTGGAGCAAAATGTTGGGTTCGTGCAGAAAAAAAGAGATGAAGTGGCCTTTTCACCAAAAGATCAGCAATCCGTAGAAACATTTCTTCAGGTTTGTTGTTGTTTCCCCTGACAAGAGACAAAATACTATTCTAATTTGCTTAATGTAACTTAGCATGGTAAAATGGTTAAAATGCAGCTTGAGAAGCACAATAGAAATACCCCATTTACCCAATATTACAAAAGCATCATGGAAAAGGCCGTCGCTAGAAATCTGGCATCGGATGAAAAGGTGCAATCCCTTCTTTCTTTATATTTTAGACTCTTCATAATTTTATTTTGCCATCTCTTGGCATAATACTATTCCATAATTGTCGAGGAGGTTAGCGATCTACTAATGATAAATCGTCTAGCCATCTTCTTGTGAATTCCTTTCTTTCCTAAACTACGCAAAAAATTTGTTAGATAATATGATTTAAATATCCATTTTAGACTTGAAATAAGGTATAAGCTATGTTTTGGGTTGCAGTCGGACTTGCCATATTTGCTGGTTTAGATCAAGAGCGTTTCACAATTTTCTTTGCATGATATCAACTATGTTTTGTTTACTAACATCTTATTACTCTCAAACTTTTATGAATTTATTCTGCATTTGAGCATGACCGTACTTTTC
>NW_010360699.1:0-1587 GCF_000414095.1 Morus notabilis | reverse complement strand
CTATTATGAATCAATATTTGACATACATGTATTAACTAATTGACATTAATAAAGTTGTCCATAATATGCTTTATTTCATAATAGAGTGAATTATTATGATTATGGAAGTCCGCATATTAATATTCCAACAGTTTGCTCATAAGCAATCTACTTCTTTTAAATCGATTTCAGGGTTTTTTTCTCTTGCCTCATGGGCTTCTACAAGCTTTAACAATTTTATTTCTATTGAGAGTTCTTCTCTTTTCTGACTCCCTTTCCACCAGCAAACTGCAACATTATATCGTCCATCAAACGGGGCAATCTGTTTTGTCAGCCTCAACCAATGCTTCATATGTACTCCAGTCACCAAGCAGTGGAGGTCGATTCCTTCTCCTATTTTCAAGCCGCCTTGTATGCTTCAATATTAGTGGTGGAAAATGTCAATCTGATAAAAAAGACTCCTTTTAAGTTCAAGTTGTTGTGTTGTTTTTTTTTTTTGTTTTGAGGTTGAAGGAAATGAGATTAGCACTTTTAAAATGTTCGACTCTGCTCATGGGAGCTGGGGAGATATGTATTAAAGTAACTCTTTCTAGTGGCATGGTAAGATATGGAGGCTGTGGACTTTTTGCTAGAGGCTTGAGAATGATGAAAAACTTTACATGATGTATCACTATAAGAAAAATGGTAGCAATAATACTTGTCGTCCTAAAAGTGAAAAATGAAAAAAAAAAAAATTATTGTTGCTAAACTATTAAAACTCATCTTTATAAAAAGGTGTCATCAAACAACAAAATTTTGTCATACTGATAATTTAAACAAAATTATTAAAACTACTCATCTTTATTAAAACTCACTCTCATTACTAATAGTTTAAACAAAATTATTAAAACCTACTGTCGCCAAAAGCGAAAAGTGAAAAAAAAAAACAAAATTATTGTTGCTAAATTATTAAAACTCGTCGTTAGAAAAGTGTCATCAAACAACAAAATTTTGTCACACTGAAAATTTATACTAAATTATTAAAACTATTCATCTTTAAAAGTTTTGTCGTTAAAAACCTATTTTGTTATGGTAAACGATCTACAACTGAAGCTCACCTTATCAGTGGACCTCCGAGATAATCTAACAAAAGAATTCCTTGAGTTGCTGCTTATGGTGACTTTTGCATTATAATAAGAAGCTTGAGGAAAGGTTTTTTGACTTTTCATTTAATAGAAGATGAAAAATGAGAAATAAAGAACTGCATTGACTTGATGTCACAACCAGATATTGTATTAAGGTTTGATGTTTTTTGGGTTCAACTCATGATTCAGAATCAGGGTTTGAATAACCTTGAATCAAGAGGGGGGTGGTTTTAGAATCATGATTTGAGTTAGTTTAAAACATCACATCAGATTTCGAATCATTGAAACCAAACACTGATTCTGAATTACTGTAAATAAACACTAATTCTAAATCAGGATCGAGAATCATGATTCCGGATCCATCTACTAAAAGCACAGTCTTTGAGTCCCCTGCACACATGCGAGTTGCGACCCAACTGCAATGAATAGGTTGGCAAAACCCACTGGACTTCTGCGAGGTGAGATAGTTTCATGGGTCGCGAGA
>NW_010360698.1:0-521 GCF_000414095.1 Morus notabilis | reverse complement strand
ATTCATCTAATCAATTTATGTGCATGAATATCAAGGAATGTTAATTTTGACACAATTAAATATGATGCATGAAGCACATGAAAAAATACATAAATCATGTTTTAATTTTAGGTGCCAACAATAATCTAATTTTCCACATATAAAGTGTACCTTTGGGTAGTCAAGTTATATGCCAATTAGACCGAGACTCTTCTCAGTTCATAATATATTCAAAATATCTCATATTTTCATATTTATTAACTACCGTTATTTTCAGTCAAAATATAACCAACGGATTTGATTATATTTTATGAGTGTAACCCACCGTTTCAGATCCCATAGACTTAACTCCGGATTGCTACATTTGGGTAGTCAATTCAGAAATACATCTTGAAATCTTATCTCTAGGAAGCCAACCTTGTTATTGATCCGGCAAGGACACTCTCCTTTAGGAGGGCGATTCAATGTCGCTGCAAAGACCCTTTTCAGATCTCATGGTGTTGCGCTAACGGCGGAGACTAGTGGGTCGTATTGTCATACAA
>NW_010360697.1:0-361 GCF_000414095.1 Morus notabilis | reverse complement strand
CCCGTCGAGAGGAACCGTCTGTCGTACGACCAGACTCCCCTTCTGTGGTGGAGATTTCATGGTCATCTTCCTCTTCGGACTGCGACTCACTATTGCAGGAAGTTAAGGAACATGTGGTCGGCCCAAGCGATGACTGTAGCGATAATTATGACAGTGTCTGCCGAATGATTGACGAAGACGTCGATAGGAGGCCTTTCACAGGTGGCAGCGTATGTGGGGTCGCCGCTTCACTGGTGGACGCCCCGCTGGCTGCTACTAGAGGAGATCCGGACAGGCCGTTCTTTACGGCCGATATTGTGGCGTCGAGAGTTCGAAACAAAGATATCGTCCGGGCTGTCAAAGAAGGCTGCATTGATGGGAG
>NW_010360696.1:0-1489 GCF_000414095.1 Morus notabilis | reverse complement strand
CCCTCAGGAACACGTTTCTAGGCTGCGAAATCTAGAGAGAGAGAGAGAGAGAGAGAGAGGAAGAGAGAAGAAACGGAGAGAGAGTTTTGCATTCGAAATTGAGGAGACAATCGGTGCATGTCTTGCATTTAACATTGAATTGCCTAAACACACCTGGGTCAGCTTAAATTTCAAGTGACATTTGCCATACTCTCATCCAATAACAACCGCCACGTCATTTTTAAGCCGTTACTGCACCATATCGGGTGCGTGGCTCTTTTTTGTGGGCGTGCGTGACTTTTCTGGGCCTATTTGTAAGGTGGGTTCAAGTTATCTAATTTAAATTTGTTCGTGAGTAGAACGTATTAATTAACTTTTAAAGTTAAAATCTTTTTATGAAAAAAAACTTTAAATTAATACATTATGGTTTAAACCTATTCTTCAAATCAACTCTTATTTACTTACTAGTTAAGTACGTCGGGAATAATTTTAGGTATATTTGGGAGTTATACTTAAATTCATGATTTTTTATTTTGACATTTAAAATTTAAATTTTATGTGAGAATTTTACACTGTTATAAAATTAAAAATTTGAGTTTAAATATATAAAATAAACGACCATTTTATGAGTTTGATCTTGTATGGAAACATGTAATTTCCTTAAAAGTAAAAATTTACGAGAGTAACTATCCAATAAAGTAAAACTGGCAAAAATACCTCTTCATTTAAATGGAGAACAACCACCAAACAATTTTTGTAAAAAAGTGGTCATTTTTTGTCGTGCTGACCTTTTTTACAAATAAAAACTATTAGAATGTTATTTTACTAATAAAATTTTCATATTTAGTCATTTTTACAGAAAGCTCTAAGTCTAGTAATTGAAGTAAGAGAAAAAAAAAGTATTTTAAAAAAATATATCGAACAAATTAAAGTTACGAGCTTTTGGCCAAAAAAAACTTAAAGTAGAGATACATTTTAAAAGAATTATTTTAATTAGAAAAAAGTGAGGAAAATAAAGTATTTCAATTAAGGATATTATAAAAAAAGTGAATGGTCAATGAATGTTAGATAAACAAAAAAGAGATTCTCTGGTACGCATGGTGTAACGGTAGATCATATTTTTCTAACTGTTGGATCTACGTACTTTTTTATTTTTACGGGATTTTATGCAAATCTGATGGACAATAAACTTGGTCTATAGGTATGTTGGCGCATCGGAGAAGGTCCAAAAAAAAGACAATAAGCAAAAGAAAAGAAGAAAAAGAGAAAGTGGAAAAAGTTTAAAAAATGAGAGAAAAAAAAAAAAAGAAGAAGACATATAGTCCTCCTTAAGAGCAAACTCCACTAGGTTATTTTTAAATGCATTAGATGCAAAATTTAATGTATAAATAATCGTAAAAAGGTTAAGCTATACTTTCAAAAAAAAAAAGGTTAAGCTATAAAAGAGAACTTGGTAAAATTAAAAAAAAAAACATAAAAAATGAAGATTAGAAAAGAGCAAAATACACGT
>NW_010360695.1:0-262 GCF_000414095.1 Morus notabilis | reverse complement strand
TAGTAATTAGTAATTAATTATAAGTAATTACTATGTTAGTAATGTACTCGTATTTATTAGATTATAAAGAATTAATTAGTATATTAAGAAAAATAATTAGTATATACATAATTTATTAATATTCCATTTATTACTTAAATTATTAGCTTTTAGTTACATAATTAAATAATTAGTTAATTAATTACTAATGTTTATTTAGTAATTTATTATTTCATATATCACATGATCAATTTTTAGTAATTATTCTTTTTATAATGATTAA
>NW_010360694.1:1132-1273 GCF_000414095.1 Morus notabilis | reverse complement strand
CTCGATCTGACGGATTATGGGCCCAGTTACGACACCAAAACTTTTCACCATTCCCGTGGCAGTCATAGATCATGAAGAGAGCATCAATCTAATGGCTGATGGGCCCCATTACGACACCAAAAGTTGTCCTCCGTCCCGGTC
>NW_010360694.1:0-854 GCF_000414095.1 Morus notabilis | reverse complement strand
TAATTGAGATTAATTAAGGTAATTGAGATTATTAGTGTGCCTAATCTGATTTAATTTATTGAGTTTAAATAATTCCAAGGTATTTAAATTATTCACAGTAATTTATTTAATCCAGAAGTGTGTATGGGCGCATTTCTGGACTGTTATACTTTACACATGTCATTTTCTTTTATTTTTCTTTTCTTTTCTTTCCTTTTCTTTTTTTTCTTTTTCCTTTCTTTTCTTTCCTTTTCTTTTTCTTTCCCGCGCGTTTCTCTCTCTCTCTCTCTCTCACTTCCGTGCTCTCTCTCTCCCTCTCTCTCTCCCATTTGTGTCTCAAATCAAAACCGAATTCAAACCAAGAGTGATTTCAAAGAGTTTTCAACGTCAAGGAAAGGATTCGAGGTAAGATTACTGAAAGAACCTTTCTTGAATCTATGTTGTTCGGATTTCAAAACTTATTTTTGGTTCAAAATGGATTTTGATGATTTTGAGTAAAACTAATTTTGAGTAAAACTACAGTAGAAATTGGAGATCTTGGGTTCTTTGGACTTGTTTTAGGACCTAGAACCCGGATCTAGTGGTTTCCCTATGAAATATTTGGATTTGGGACTGGATTTGCAGGTTTTTGGACTGATTTCCGCGAGCTTCTCTCGCGCAGTCGACCTGTGCGGTCGACCGGATTACAGGCTGACCGGTCGACCGGTCCGGTCGACCGGTGTGCACATTACCGATCGACCGGTAGTGTTGTACTGCTCTGTCACCGGTTGACCGGTGGACACGGGTTTGACCCTGTTTGGCCTAAAAAGTGTTCTTTTGACCCCTATTTCGGGGAGAACCCAAATTAGCTTCATTTGGGGACTTGAGATAGATGG
>NW_010360693.1:373-1397 GCF_000414095.1 Morus notabilis | reverse complement strand
TTTTTTTTTTTCGTAGTCTTGTTTAAAAAAAAATTAAAATAAAAAAATTTTTAAAATAAAAAAAATTTTAAAATAAAAAAAAATCTCACTTTATTTTTGTAATCTTTTATTTTTAGTAAATTAGGATTTTATTTTGTTTCCTCATTTGTATATTTTAATTATTGCCTTATTTGATTTTTTTTTTTTTTAGTTTCATTAACTCTTAGAATTATAACTAGGATTGTAATTAATTGACTAATTTAGATTCCTAATCTAGGATTTTCATAATTTGGTAGATTTAGGTTTTTGACTATAGGAATAGTTTCCATTAATTAGATTACATTTCATAATTTACTCAATAAAATTTAATAATTAATTTTGAAAATAATTATGTGGTTACGTGGAAAGTATAATCTGAGAGAGTTCTGTCTAGAAAAGTTGGTATTTAAGCGGGCCTCGCCCCACCAATCTTTCCTGGGAACGTTGTTCTGTCTAGAAGACTATTCATTGAGCCAAGAGCTATAGTCTTTCCTGGGAGCACTCTCGGTGGTTACAATTTACGTTACTATATAATTATTTTCTTTTTGATTAAAAAAACAAAAAAAACAAAAAAAAACAAAAAAAAATATTAAAAAAATAATTAAAAAATTATTAAAACAAACAAAAAAAAAGTGAAACGTTATAGGGTGAATGAATCATTATAGATACGAATTAGGGAGATTCGCAGTAAGACCGGAGAACCTTAGTGAAATTTCTTCCCACACGTCTAGTCCTCCTTCGACCCCAGCCTCATTAGCAGTTGCAAATCCGTTCGCAATGGCTCAAAACGAGGAGGTCCAGCAGAAGACATTGAACGATTATCTCCACCCTACACGTACGGCCACACCATCATGCATAATGTTTCCACCAAATATGCCGAATTTGGATTTCAAGCCAGGCATGATCCAACTCCTGCCGACCTTTCACGGGTTAGAAAGCGAGAATCCATACGTTCATATTAGGGAGTTTGAAGAAGTAGTGGCCACTTTTCACAACCGAGCTGAAG
>NW_010360693.1:0-203 GCF_000414095.1 Morus notabilis | reverse complement strand
ATCTCGACCTTTACCCAAAAGGACAATGAAACTCTGTATCAAGTTTGGAAATGGTTCAAGGATCTGTTAAATCAGTGTCCTCACCATGGTTACGAGAGTTGGCGCCTCGTCAGTTATTTCTACGAAGGACTCATGATTCGGGAGCGCCAATTTATGGAGATGATGTGCAATGGTGAATTTTTCCAAAAGGATCCCGAGGAGGC
>NW_010360692.1:0-318 GCF_000414095.1 Morus notabilis | reverse complement strand
TCAAACAGCTGATGGGCCCCATTTCAATACCAAAAGTTATCACCGTTCCTGTGGCGGTTGTAGGGCGCGAAGAGAGCTTTAATCTAACGTCCGATGGGCCCCGTTAGGACACCAAAAGTCTTCGCCGAAAACGTGGCAGTTGTAGATCGCGAAGAGAGGTTCGATCTAACGGCTGGTGGGCCCCCTTACGACACCAAAAAGTGTCGTCATTCTCGTGCCATTCGTAGAGCGCGAAGAGAGCTTCTTCTATCTAACGACGGATGGGCCCTATTACGACACCAAAATTTGTCGCCTTTCCCGGGGTGGTTGTAGAGTGCG
>NW_010360691.1:0-780 GCF_000414095.1 Morus notabilis | reverse complement strand
CTGAACAATGAACCGTGAACCCGGAACCGTGAACCGTGAACCCTGAACCATGAACCATGAACTCTGAACCCCGAACTACGAACCATGAACCCCGAACCCTGAACCCTGAAGGCTGAACCTTGATCCCTGAACCCCGAACCCTGAACATCGAACCCTGAGCCCCGAGCCCTGAGCCCTGAGCCTTGAACCCTAAACCCTAAACCCTAAACCCCAAACCCGAAACCCCAAAGCCAAACCCCAAACCCCAAAGCCTAAACCCAAAACCCAAAACCCCAAACCCTAAACCCTAACCCCTAAACCCTAAACCGTAAACCCTAAACTCCAAACCCCAAATCCTAAACCCTAAACCCCAAACGCCAAACCCAGAACCCTGAACCCTGAACCCCGACCCTCGAACCCCAAATCCCAAACCCCGAACCCTCAACTCCCTAAACCCCTTAACCCCCTAACCCTGAACCCTAAACCCTGAACCCTGAACCCTGAACCCAAAACCCTGAGCCCTGAACCTTGATCCCTGAACCCTGAACCTTGAACAATGAACTGTGAACCGTGAACCCCGAACCGTGAACCGTGAACCCTGAACCGTGAACCATGAACTTTGAACCACGAATGCCGAACCCTGAACCCCGAACCCTGAACCCTGAACCCTGAAGCTTGATCCCTGAACCCTGAACCGTCAACCGTGAACCCCGAACCCCGAACCCTGAACCCTGAACCGTGAACCCCGAACACCGAGCCCCGAACCCTGAGCCTTGAGCCCTGAGCCCTGAGCCCTGAACC
>NW_010360690.1:0-822 GCF_000414095.1 Morus notabilis | reverse complement strand
TTGACACTGACTTCTTCTATAGCCCTTGAGGTGAAGAGCCATCGCCCCATAAGCATAAGGGTGGTGGTTATTCATACAGGCCTTAGCATTAACTGTGGATATTTCCCCAGTTTCTGCTATTGACTCTTTGTTTGCGTAATCAGTCTTTCTTTCCCTTGAATGAAACAAGGACTTTTCTAACAAATTGTGCCACATCTTCTGAAAGACTCCTTGGGAACAGCTGACCAAAAGCAAGCAACCGAAGATGTTACGCAGATGGGTAGGAGGAACAACAAGGCATAAGAGGTAGCTTCAGGGCAACAAATCGCCTTATTAATCTTCCTATCTCGTAGAGTTTGAAAGTGAATTGTTAATTCCTTTACCGGTCGGAGGATTTAGGGGATCCCTCAATGCTGCTACTACCCGCTTCATTCGAAAGTAGGTTCAAGGCAAGGATCAAAGCTCTTCCTTGAGGCTGGCTCAGCTAACCGATATGATGTCGAATTCCCTGCTCGCTTTTCTTTCGCGCCTATATATAGCCTTGATAGCTGCTGTTAAGTGGGCTGTATTTGGCCCGCGCTACCTCCTTCTAGTGTGTCTGATGTATGTGAGAGGGATCTTGACTGATGGAATATTTCCAGTCAGTATGTGGAGTCCAGATGAGATCTGGCTGATCCCGTGTCAAAAGTCCTTGGCAAGGACTTAGTGTCCAGAAATCGAGAGGGATGGGAAAAGCCCATAGTTAGTTGTGTTGTACTTTACAGCAACCCAACCTGGTGATATTCTCCTAGGTGCAATGGGAAAAACAAGTAAATGTTACAACTGGTGAGAAGCACATGAATG
>NW_010360689.1:0-444 GCF_000414095.1 Morus notabilis | reverse complement strand
ACGTGTCAAGCATTATTGGGGAGGACCTATGGAGCGTTCCAAGACCTCTTTCACATTGAGCGATGACTAAAAAAAGGAAGACGTCAGGCTGAAGACATAAAAACAAGCGCTATTGGGAGGCAACCCAAATTTTTTAGTTTTTTTTTTCATTTCATTTTATCTTGATGCTTTCTTTTTAATTTGAGTTGTGTATTTCTTTTATTTCATCATATTTCTCATTTTGATTTTGAGGTTTCAAGCAAAGCACTGACTTTACTATTCAGTGGCAGGGCAGTTAAGTATCACAGTTGGCTGTGTAGTTCACAGGAATCAAGTTGCTGTGGATTGCTGCAGCAATTGAGAGGCGAATAGAGCAGGCCTAAAAATGGGAGCAATATTTTGTTGCAGCATCATGCAGCATTGCATGGCATTGCGACCCTTAACGAGAAGTCAAGGGGTTTAAAT
>NW_010360688.1:0-3419 GCF_000414095.1 Morus notabilis | reverse complement strand
AGCAAAATGCACATGTGCTAGACACCTGTATAGCAAAGTGACGTTCAAAGACCACATGACAAAAGTCTCACTTAAATAACAAATCATAATTGGTCTTGACAGCATGCCATGAGAAAGAATTATGGAATAGCTCATGATAGCGAAATCGTCCATTTCGCTACTCGATGCACATTTCACCACCTTCATTTAGGCACTTGATCATATTAGTCACTTTTTTTTCCTTAACAATAACTACTAATACAGTTTGTCATTTTTCATAACCATGATTAATTGAGCAGCTAAACATTTACTACAAGAACTCTCACCCAAGACAGAGTTTTAGAGAAAACTCTCTAGCTCTTTCCACTTCCTCAATCACGGGAAAAAAGCGATTCCCACCCCTTATAGTTCTTTCCATTAAGGCTCTGTCAAGAACTTAGAGCTTTCCTACATTCCTCCCTTCTATACTTTCTTTTGATATTATCTTGCAAAAGGCACAAGGCTGTGTTAAAGCTGTCTCTTATTGTGATGTCGGACTGTGCACTCAAGTTGGGGGTAAGTTCTATTTGACAATCAAAAGAGAAGTGTCTTCTATTTTTGTTAACTTTACCAGTCCTCCTTAAGGCATCCCCCTTATTGGGTGGTTAAAGATCAATGTCTAGTTCTGTTTTTTTTTTCCACAAACTGAACAAAATGGGGTTCCAAAATCAAGTGAGCCGAGTGTCTAGAGGCTAAGAAATCACCAGAAAAATCACCAGAAACCATGTGAATTCACCAAAATATTAGTTCTACGAATGTAGAAAAACTGAAAAAACCAGAAACAGTCTCTGTTTTTTTTTTTCAGAAACTGAACAAGTAGGGGTAAATATTAGTGCTCCGATGAAGTATAGAGATTGAAAATCACCAAAAAAAATCCAGAAATGGCAATGTTTATTTTCAGAGAACATAATGAATTCACCAAAATGTTTGCTCGGAATGCAAACTAGAGACCGAAAAATCATCTAAAACTGAAATGAGTTTTTCCCACAAACTGAACATAAGTAGTTGAAAAATACTTACCGAATTGGAGCCTATGGAGGAGGAGATTGGATTCCCTTGGAGATTCCCCAAACGCGAGGAAGGGTTAGCAAGTCTGAGGTACCGGCGACGACAGAGGTAGGAGAAGTAGGTTTGACGTCTCGGCTGGAGAGCTTTACGGCGCACACTGTTGACTCTACATCGAAGTATGATGTTCACCCACCGAGGTCGTTGAACCAACGGAGTCCCCACAAATTTTCCCGTTTTGAAGGGGAAACAAGAACGATGACAATGGTGGGGGAAGGGGGACACAAAAGATGCAGATGGGAACCGAAATGGTGGGCTAGGGTTGAGATCATATTGGGGGAAATAGTGATTCAACAACGCACAACTCTCAGAAATCGATGGTATAACGTTGAAGGAGCATATCGTGGCTGTTGGTCGAACGATAAGCGAGAAGAATTTCAGAGAATATCGGTTAACCACGTGAAACGGCAGTGTAGGAGCTAGATCTGCACTGTAGAAGTGCAGAGAAGTAAACTCGAATCGCAGGGGAGAGTGCAACTCAGAAATGGGTTGTAACTCGAATTCATTTTCGAGTTCGAATTCAAGTTCTCAAACACCGAACGTGAACTTGGGCCAATTTCCTTACTTAAGTGGGCCTTTCTTGAGTAAGTTGGGGCAAACGAATAGGCTCTCAGTTTTTTAAAAGTATATGAAACAAATGATAGTCGAAGAAATTAAATTAAAAAAATATCATATTTCATAAAAATAATTTTTAAACATCCAAAAATGTCCTCCATCAGAACTACTCATCTCTCTCCTCATTCTTCTTCATCTTTCTCTCCTTGGAACCACGAGCAACATGTTGGAATCATGAAGCCGGCGACGGTGGATTCAAAGCTCGTGATGGCGCCGCCATCTACAGGTGGGAGATCGCTCAGATTGTGAGGGGGAAGAGAGAGATCGGTGGAGAGAGAAAGAAGGGTAGAGGGGAGAAAGAGATGGCAAACAGAAAAACTTGCAAAGGAGAGAGGGGTGAGGGAGAGCAACATAGAAGAATGAGAGAGAGAGGGAGAGAGGCCGAGTGACAGAGATTTGAAAATTTTGAGAATTTTTAGTTTGAAAATTTTGAGTATTTTAGGGGCATTTTTGAAACTTTTGAAAATTAGATGTTAAAATATCTAATTGAAACTTTTGTGTTATTTACTAAACATCCTCTAATATCTGCTATAGTTTGAATTACCCCTCTCAAATCTATTATTTCCTTCATTCATCCATCACTCAATTGAATACATGTTATAGGCCCAAAATTAGATAGCATATAATGTACAATTATATTCTCATTATCTATCTAATATCTATACATAAGAAGTGTCAATAGTCACATTGTTGGGCGTGTTTTAATCAAAACCTAAGAAGTATCAATAATGATACTGTTGGGTACTTTTCGACCAAAATGACTTCATTTTGGTCGAAATACTCCCTTTTTTCAAGTCATTTTTCTTTTTTATTTTTTACTTTTTACCTTAAAATTTATTATTTCTTCATTTTAATTCTTTTTTAGCTTTTTCTCATTTTTGTCTTCAAATTTTATTTTATATTTTGTTTTGGTTCTTTTTACCTTAAAACTTATTTATTTTTTCATTTTGACCATTTTCTAACCCATTTTTTTTTTTTTTTTTTTTTTTCCAAAAATTTTTTTTTTTTTTTTTTTTTTTTTTTTTTTTCATTTTGGTTCTTTTCACCCTCAAACCTATTTATTTCTTCATAGTCTATTTCCACGATCGGGGTGGGTGTGAGTGGACAGAAGTCGTTTAATCTTCTCTTGGTATCTTGAACTCATTCCAACCACAAGAGAGTTCAAAGAAATATCGATCTTGAGATTTATTTAATTTTTCCTCTCAGGAACTCTTACCAATAGCCCTCAAAAAATCTCTTATGACTAATGTGACTTACTGGGCTATTTATAGAGTTTAAGAAGTCATATCCCACAATAATTAGGTTTCTCAAAGCCAAAATCGCATAACAAATTGCATTAAGTCGGTTTTGTCATGTCAGTAGTTATGACCGGTCGACCGGTCCCGAGCCTTTATAAACCCACCAGTCGACTGGTGCCAATACGGAACCTGTACAAAAGTTATGTTTCGGTTGACCGGCCTCCATCACAAGTCTACTGGTACTGTTCTGATTTCCCATTTTCTCAGTTTATTTAATATGAGAAACTTGTATAGAGTCTCACCTTTAATCAAAATAACCCAATGTAAAGGTTATCTTATTTAAACAGTCATATGATAGCTTTCTCATATTCAATAAAACTAAAAACAAAATTCAACCAATTAATCTTGAGTTAATTTAACAATTAATTCACTCGTTAAATCATTCATGAATTAATCACCGATCTCATATTTGACTTTGAACCT
>NW_010360687.1:0-592 GCF_000414095.1 Morus notabilis | reverse complement strand
AATCCATGTTCATAAAAAATATATAATTGATAATTCGTTGAAATGTAATCATTTAGTAATCAAATTCTTTGTACATCCGATCTTTGCGCGTTTTTTAGTCTTTTCAAAACATGTTTTAATTGTCTTAAAATTAAGAGGTGTTGATATTTGTAGATTTTGTAAGTATCATCTGGAAGATTGTTGAGTTATTGAGCATAATTATTATTTTACAGTGATAATAGGCGTACTAATTTTAAAGATGAACCACTTTAATTCCTAGAAGTTTTTGTGTGTGTTTATTTTTATTGCTTCCTTCATGATAATGAGTTTGAAACAGGGTCACTAGCCCTAGGTGCGAGCTCTGATACTGGAAATTGTTAGAGAAATATTGCTACTATAGTGACCAAGGAAAAAAATCCCATAATTTTAATAATGTAATTCATGTATTTAAGTCAAGGATTTCCCTGGAAAATCATTCTACTATGTACATTTTGTGATTGAAGGATTTATGGAATTAACATCTGCATTCCTAAATTCTGTAGCATATTTCACGTTAAGTTCACGTTTTTTTCGATCAAGTAAATTCGATCGATAAATTCTCACCGTACTTTAA
>NW_010360686.1:3670-6188 GCF_000414095.1 Morus notabilis | reverse complement strand
CTAGGGCGGTAAGAAATAACGAACCCAACGAATCCGGCCGAGTTGAGCTAATTCTACCCAAAAATTGGGGTTTTTCAATTTTTAATTTAATTTTTTATTTTAATTATACCTAATTTGCACCGTGCGAGTAAGAGCACAGGATGGGTCCATGAACCCGAAGTACCCCTATCCCGGATGAAAAAGCATGTGAAAAAACCCAACCTTGATGTTTCTCACTCTCTCTATGTCTCTCATTTTCATTTTGCGTGCGCCGCAGCCCGCAACCGCTCCTAGCGTCTTATCTCTCAGACTTTCCTCACTTTCCCTCTCTCAATTCCTTCTCTCTCTTCAATCTCCTCTCAGAAACCCTAAAACCCCTCACTTCCACTGCCGTTCCTCCGTCCTCAACTCCTCGCAGTCCTCATGCTCAAATCGAATAGCAATTCTTCTTCTTCGTTCAGACTCAGATCAAATTGCAATTCTTCTTCTTCATCTTACACATTTCGAACTGTGAAATGTTAGAACTTAGAAGCAGAGGCTCTCTCATTTTCGTTTGTTCTTTTGTGTTCACTTTTGTTTAAATAGTACTTTCGTATGTTCTTTTGCGTTCACTTTTGTTTAAATAACACTTCTTTTCTTCTTCTTCAGGCAGCGACTTAGGAAGATTGAAGAAGAAGAGTGAAAGATTAGTTTTTATTTTTCGTATTTGAACTTGGTGTTCTTATTTTCATTTTTTTAGTTTCTGTGGTTTCTCTTTCTCGTTTTTCTGTTCTCTCGAATTATATTATTTTGTGTAGCTATGCCTTGTTTGCCTTTGAGAACTGAGAAGTTGATGGGGGAAATCTCGTCTAAATTCTTGAGTGGTTTTGTTCATCATCCTGCATTTATTTTCATGAATTTCTTGGGTGGAAGTTTCAAATTTAGAATCATATACTGTGATTTTTTTTTGTAATGCAAATTGAATAGGACGCAACTTAGAAAACCAGATATTCTCTAGTCAACTTGAAGTCTTCTCTAGTTTGAGTCTTGCTCAATTACCTTTTACTGCATTAGTTAGTTCTATTTTAGACTGTTGGATGTTGAATGTATTATTTGTTATGTTAGATAATATTTAGTATTTACTTTACTTATTTACTGTTTTTTTTTTTCTAGCTTGATAATTACCTTTGTTGGCCCGGTTTTTTATTTTTTTTTTTTTTTTTTTTTTTTTTTTTTTTCTAGCTTGATAATTTGTTAAGTTCTACATATATATAAATGTAACCTTGCTGAGCCAGCTTGGTAATCTGTTTTTTTTCCAGCTTAATAATTTGTTAAGTTTTGCATATATCCCAACGGCCCAATGAAATGATCGCAGCCCACAGGCCCAACCGCCCAACTTTCAGGCCCAAACCGACCAACCCGTGCAACCCAGTAAACCCAAGCCTACCTGATAAGTGCATGAAAATGAACCATAAATATTGCTTTTGATTTATATAATATTAAAATATTTAAGCCTTAATTAAACAATTCTATTATTTTTATTCATAATATTTTTAATTGGAATTTGTTTAGTTTTTGCTTAATTATTTACAGACGAAAGCAGTGTGAAAAGCTACACAAGAATGAGCCATGAAAGCTATATTTTCAACCAATCCAAGCCTCCAAGCCGAGCAAGAGCCACGTGAGCCGAAGCCATAAGCCGAATCCCGCGCTCTTGAACGGTCCCGCGTTCCCCACTCTATCTCGCGTGCGTCACCTACACGCATAACTTCATGGGAGGGCGTTCCATGCATGCGCGATCTACCGCGCGTTCTCCACTGTCTCGCGTGGGTCCCGCATCTGCTCAGCGCCAACCCATTCAACCAATCTACGAGCGCCACTTGTCTTGGTGGGACCCCAATGTCGGCTAGCATCCTTGTCTCTGACCAAATCCAGCACACGCCAGCCACTCTGAGCGCGACACGTGGCATCTCTTTCCTTTCCACCAACCAAGCTTCGACACGTGTCCAGATAGGTGCTATATCCGGATTCCTTCTCCGCAACTTACCAGATTTCTTCCCAAATCAAATATATGATTTCTCCTAATTTATGTGTAATTTTATTCTGTTTCCTTTTCTTTTGTAATTTTCTAGTTTTACTATTTATTTCCTTATTTGACAGGCAACCTCTGAACACTATAAATAAAGGCGTTAACCTAAGGTTTTAAAAAGCTTTTGAATATTCAGTTTTCTATCGTCTTGCTGTCAGTGTCATATTTTCTCTCTAGAACTTGTGAGAATGTTTTGCAAGATAGGCTAGAGTTTTCTTGGTGACGTTAGAGATGAATTTCTATTGAGTGACCCAATTCGGGGTTTTGATTCCTTGTTCTGTAAACTTCAACATCTGAATAAATTAAATCTCATCTATTTTTCTATTACTTTTTAAAATATTGTGTGCCAATTTTTATATAAGTTCAGTCACGCTTTTCTTATGTAATTATGCCATGCATTGTTTTGTTATTCAAATTATTTTACAAATTATCTTTTACTGCAATATTGTCAAATTGATATATTGTTGATTT
>NW_010360686.1:0-1643 GCF_000414095.1 Morus notabilis | reverse complement strand
AGAAGGAAAACGAAACTCTCTATCAAGCTTGGGAGCGTTTTAAAGTTCTGTTAAATCTGTGTCCCCACCATGGATATGAAAGTTGGCGCCTCGTAAGCTATTTCTATAATGGACTCACAATCCGAGAGCGCTAATTTGTCGAGATGATGTGCAATGGAGATTTTCTCCAAAAGGATTCTGACGAAGCTATCGAGTACCTGAATGAGTTAGCTGAGAAAGCTCATACTTGGACTGGGCCAAGTGCTACTGAGAGCACCAGTAGGTCCCGACCAGTTGGAGTTTATCAATTAAGGGAAGAGGATAGCCTCAAGGCTCAAGTTGAAGCTTTGACGAAGCAAATTAAGACCATCAAAAGTAAAGATAGTAAAGGACCCTACATGGTGGCAAGGACAGAGGCACATGAGCCTTGTTTAGTTTGTGATGGAATGGGCCATCTAACTCAGGATTGTCACACTTTAAGTGGGTATATGAGGAGCAGTGCAATGCATTAGGCACATACAAGAAGCCTTACGGACCTTTCTCAGAATCTTACAATCCTGGTTGGAAAAACCACCCGAACTTTAGTTGGCGAGATTCGAACCAACAAGCACAATCATCTGGAGGGCAATGGAGATCAGAGCAACAATCTCAACCATCAAGGACATATTTTGCGCCTCAGAATAACATGCAGTCGAAAGGGAATTCTCTAGAGGATACCTTAAAAGCTTTTATGGACGCGCAAAATAAGACAAATCAAAGGGTTGATTCAATGCTCACGTAGCTGGTGGAAGAGAACAAGAAAATAAAAAGTCAGATCACAAAGCTGACAGAAGGTTTAACCGTTCAAGAGCGCGGTAGATTTCCATCACAAGCCCAGTCCAATTTGAGAGGACAAAACATGGCTCAAACTTCCAACTCTGAAGGTCAAAATATCAAGCAAGTTAACGTCATCACTACTCGAAGAGGTAAGAATTCAGACACGCCATCAACAAGTACTACCACTTTAAGTAATGAAAAATCGACTCAAGAGAAAAAAGAGCCAACAAAAATTCTGGTAAAGGTGCCCTTCCCCCAGGCTCTCTGACCTGCTGAGAAAGTGCCAGAAAACCAAAGTGAGATCCTGGAACACTTGGCACAATTGAAGATCAATCTTCCTTTACTACATGTGATCAAGCAAGTGCCGGCCTACGCCAAGGTTATAAAGGATCTGTGCACTATAAAGAGAAAGCACCATGTTAAAAAGACTGCATTCTTGACGGAAAAAGTGAGCGCGGTGATTGAGTAGAAGACACCGCTGAAGTATAAAGATCCTGGCTGTCCCACCATTTCCTGCACCATTGGGACACGCAAATTTGGCCAAGCATTGTTAGACCTAGGATCGAGTGTTAACCTCATGCCTTATTCAGTCTACTCACAATTAGGTCTTGGAGATATTAAGCCCACATCTGTGGTTCTGCAACTGGCCGATCGATCTATTAAGAGACCACGAGGAATAGTGGAAGATGTGTTATTACAAGTTGATAAGTTCTACTATCCTGTGGATTTTGTTGTTTTGGACACTCAGTCAGTGGTTGATGTGGAGTCAAAAATCCCGATCATCCTTGGAAGTCCATTTCTCGCGACAGCAAATGCTCTAATTAATTGTAGAAATGGTCTAATGAAGA
>NW_010360685.1:0-3956 GCF_000414095.1 Morus notabilis | reverse complement strand
TTTTTTTTGTATTTGGCAGGGTGGTGGTGGTTTTGTTTCCAAGGTTACATTCCAGAACTTGTTGATGGAAAATGTGAGGAATCCAATAATAATAGACCAATATTACTGCGACTCACGGATGCTATGTCCTAACCAGGTAGTGACCGACTTGTTAACGGCACAAAGTAAATGCAAATAATTGGAACACTTTTAATGCGTCTTGTTAAGTCTTAAGACAGTCGTATCTAGCGAAACAAGTAGTCTTGTATTAAGATGTCTTTTATTTGTGACAGTTTATGTATTGAGCTCCTAAGTAGATCTGGTACTATGTTTTGACATTTACTATCCTGGGAGTTGCAGACTTCAGCAGTTAAAGTGGAGAATATTTCTTTCATGCACATTAGAGGGACTTCAGCTACAGAGGAAGCAATAAAATTTTCTTGCAGTAATAGCATGCCATGTGAAGGGTTATATTTAGAAGATATTCAGCTTTGGTCACGCAAGGGGAAAAGGACCAGAGCTTTTTGTTGGGAAGCTTATGGCACAAGTTCGGGTGTAGTATATCCACCTGTTTCCATTTTTCCTAGTGAAGGCTTCATTAAAAAGTATGGCTCGTCAGAAACCTATTCAATCCTACAAAGCAGTTAAACATATTCGGTCTTTTATCGTTGTACACGATTTTTTGATCACATTGTAATGTGATCAGGGTAGTAAATGTTATAATATTTGTTAAAAAGTGTGTAATTCTCTCATAATTATATAGTTTAGAGTGTGAATCCTTAGAAAGGTCGAAGTTGTACTAGGAAAGAAAAGTGTTCTTATGGCGGCAGTCTTCAATACAAAGTGGGGGAAATCCCCCGTTCAGAAACATTAATTATAATACAAGCTGCCTTTAGTGCCAATTCAAGAAGATAGCCTGAAATATCCCCAAAAACTATACCCCGAAACATTACAACAAATCTCCTGAAAAATGACACCTAATGTTGAAAAGAGTAGCCGTTTTGCGATGCTGTTGTGCATCTTCCACAGCAACAAAATGAACTTGACTTGAGCAGTATGAGAATCTCATCAAAGTGCAAAACAAACTTGTAACGTAAGCCTTTAAATCATCCAAACTACCGGACACCAAGCTTGGGGCATCCATCAGCAAGAGGTAAATCTAAGTTGTCTACAGTTCTGAATGTTCTAGGAACCATCTTATCAACATAAATAGTCCCCTCCAAATGATCACACTCGTGTTGTAGAATACGGGCCTGCCATCCTGAAGCATTTATTTTGACAGGATTTCCATAACGATCTAAACCATCAACCTCAACATCAAGATATCTCTCCACCACTGCCCTAAATCCATCCACACTGCAACATATAACAACAGAGGAATGAGATTTACCAACCAAGCTATTATGATTCGTTATGGTCATTAGGCAATAGGTTTTGAATTTTAAGCTCACAACTGTGTAACTTTTTCAATCTTAGGATTAGAAAAGTAGAGACTTTTACAGGATAGAATGAAGAGCATCTCCAATGCAATGTCAAATTATTGTGCCAATGTCAGATATAATATAAAGAGCATTTCCAATGTAATACCAAATTAGTGTGCAAATCCAAATTTTAGCATTTGAGCAGATAATGCAATGTTGTTTTGGTGCCAAATTTGGCATGCACTGTTTGGCACCAAGTATAGCATATGCCACATTTAGATGTCTAATCGCTATAAGTTGACATATTGGTTTTTTCATTTAATCACTACAATATCATTTTAAGATGGTAACCAGACAAGGAAATATAAGCAGACATGATAACTCATTTCTTAACACTAATCATGAACCACCAAAACTGAAACAGTACATATACAAGTGGAAACTAAGAACAAAAGAAAATAACATAATACAAGTTAATTATCCGTAGATTTACCTTAAGCACCCTTCAAAAAAGAGTGCAGTCTTGTTGCTCTTCTTCTTAAGCTTGGGGTTAATGATCACCTGCCCAAACCAACTGATATCTGAGTTACTAGTACTCAAGGTTAAAAACTAAAAACTAAGAAGTCTCCCACTTCGAATCAAAACCAACATACGAGAAGATCAAAAGGCCGTCTATCTTGTGCTTTAATCTCTTCCTTGGGTGCATAACTAATATACTCTTTTGTATCTTCCAGAACTATTATCTGCAGATATTAAATAACAGTAAATGTGTTGCCTTTAACACACAAAATAACAAAAGAACTTTATGCGTCTGAATGCAAAATGCCAATATTGAAGCTAAAAGTGTAAAAATGACGTATTCTTATGTTTGTTTTATTACTGCTTCAATACATAATACCATTTCAAATGCTATACATGCCTTGCGTCATAATTATTGTTTTAAGACATATAATAAGACATTAAAAGAAAACATTTAATTCGAAAATAACAATGTTGTATTGAGTAAATAAAAGGATCAATATATCAAGCAATAGGAATTAAGTGCTGAAATTTGACATATGTTATATTTGGTGTTAAATTTGACGCCAAGCGAAATTTAGTACTAGGAAGAGTATGGCATAGGAGAGTAATTTTTCTATTCAAACAATAGAATTAGATATATGAACACTAATTTAGCACTGCATTGATAATGCTCTCAAACCAGTTGGTTAATTGTGATATTCTAAACAACTAAACCAAAAACTGAAACTGACCCTTAATGGAATTCCAATCTGGGGAGCTGCGAGACCAACTCCAGGAGCCTTTCTCATTGAGGAAATCATGTCATCGATGATCTTCTGGATCTTATCCGACCCGATTTCGCCGGGCTCAACTTCTCGTGCGGGTTCGTGCAAAACCGGGTCGCCGGCTTTGACTATGTCGGGCAAGCTCGTCTTCTTCTTTTCTCCGAGACCCAGAAGCCAGCCCGCTCTGGCCATCGAGGGCGACCGAGGACTGTAAGTTCTCCGGGTCGTGAAGATGGCGTTCGGGGGTTGTTTCGGGTCGAGATGTCCGAATATGGGCGTCCGACAATTCCGGAGTATCGGGGTGAGAATGCTGGGTCTTAGGGACCTTTCGGATTGCAATAACGGAAAGAGACGAAGTGAGAATCTGTGGGCAGTTTCCATGGCTGCCATTAACGGGTATAATTCTCGGGTTAGTGCTGGTGGTGAGGTCTGTGGAGGCAAAGGAGGTTTAACGACTATGAAATTACGAGATTGCCACTATGAAAACAATTCGCTGCTTCGTGGTTGGATGGTTTGGGCTTGAAAGCAAGTCTAATGTGATCATTACGAATAAGGCCGGTAATATGGGTTACGATACGACGACACGACTCGAAAATGGTACGAATTTTATAGATTAGGGTTGAGAAAAAAGAGGTTCGTGTCAGAATTGGGTCAACCTGAAATTGGCACGAAAAATACGGGTCAATTTCGGGTTAGACCCGCTAACCCGAACACGACACGAAACTCGTAAAAAATTAAAAAATACATATATTTTTCATTTCATATTTTAAATTTGATTATAAACTTGTGATATCATGATAGTTATACTCAAAATCTTATACTATTATTTGCTTAATTTCAATTGATGTTTAAATCTTATACTATTATTTGCTTAATTTCAATGGATGTTATTGTATTTTAGTGTGTTACGAATTTTAAGTTATTTCTAATATGTAAAAAAACTAAATAAAAGTATACAATTTTCGTGTCAATTTCGGGTTCACGGGTCAATTTCATGTCATAGGTCATTTTCGTGTTGTGTCGTGTCAACCCGAAAAGTTATCGTGTCATGTTCGTGTTGCAGTTTTTAAAAAATTTCGTGTCACGGGTCGTGTTCGGGTTGACTACAAATTTAAAAAGAAACGATCAAAACACGACACGTGACACGAATTGCCACCCCTAATTACGAACATGTTGGATAGAGCCCATCATTGCAAAACCGACTACAAGATGAGGAGCAATCGACTACAAGATGAGGAGACCCAATGGCTCAAAGCCACTAATGATCTTA
>NW_010360684.1:0-493 GCF_000414095.1 Morus notabilis | reverse complement strand
TTCAATGGCAACGTCTTGGTGAACGGGTCAGCAAGGTTATCCTCTGACGTAATCTTCAGAACCGCTACATCGCCTCTATCCACAATGTCTCTGATAAAGTGATATTTCCTTTCTATATGTTTCGCACTCTTATGGCTTCTAGGTTCCTTTGAATTAGCCACCGCTCCACTGTTGTCACAGTAGAGCTTAATTGGCTTATCCATATCTGGAACAACTTCCAGATCAGTTAAGAACTTCCTGAGCCATGTAGCTTCTTTTGCGGCTTCACAAGCTGCAACATATTCAGCTTCCATGGTAGAGTCAGCAACACACTTTTGCTTTATACTTCTCCATACCACGGCTCCTCCATTAAGAGTGAACACAGATCCAGATGTCGACCGTCGACTATCTCTATCCGATTGGAAATCAGAATCTGTGTATCCAGTGAGAGACATATCTTCTCCTGAATATATCAACATATAGTTTCTCGTTCTCCTAAGATACTTGAGAATAC
>NW_010360683.1:0-478 GCF_000414095.1 Morus notabilis | reverse complement strand
TGGAATCCTGACTGTTGATTGCTTCTCTGTAGGTCTCTGGTTCTTGCTTGTTTAGTTGTATTGCAGTCATGAATGGATAGGCTAGAAGATCCGTGTAGGCATTAAAGCCATTAAAGCCATATCTCTGAGTTAGCTTGGACACTCTTTTTTATCTGTCTCTCACTAGTTGATAATCATTTGTATGAGTGGTCCCTTACAACAGTTCTTGTTCTTCCTGAACAATTTCTTCATGCTCTTGTCTTGTATCAGCAGTTTCTGTTTGTTCACTTTCTTCAAGAATTTGTTGTAGTATAGTGGTAAGTATTCCCGACTGTCACGCGGGTGACCCGGGTTCGATCCCCAACAACGGCGCCAAAAACTTGTTACGTGATATTTATGCTCGCAAGTGCACGTGTCGCAGACAAGTAATAAAGAGTGAGTAAGAGTGTCGATCCCACGAGGATTGAGTCACCGAAAGTACGTGTTGGAAGTTATATAA
>NW_010360682.1:11539-14248 GCF_000414095.1 Morus notabilis | reverse complement strand
TAAACCCTAGACCATAAACCGTAGACCCTAAACCCTAAAGCCGAAACCCTGAACCCCGAACATCGACCCGGACCCCGAACCCCGAACCCTGAATCCAGAACCCCGAACCCCGAACAACGAACCCCAAACCCTGAACCCTAAGCCCCGAGCCCTGAACCCTAAGCCCTAAACCCTGAACCCTGAACTGTAAACCGTAAACCCCAAACCGCAAACCCCCAACCCCAGACCCTAAACCTTGAATCCTGAACCCTGAACCCTGAACCCAGATCCCTGAACCCCGAACTCTGAACCCCGAGCCCTGAGCCCTAAGCCCTAAGCCCTGAACCCTGAACCCAGATCCCTGAACCCCGAACCCTGAACCCTGAACCGTGAACCGTGAACCCCGAACCGTGAACCGTGAACCCCGAACCGTGAACCGTGAACCCCGAACCGTGAACCGTGAACCCCGAACCGTGAACCGTGAACCCCGAACCGTGAACCGTGAACCCCGAACCGTGAACCGTGAACCCCGAACCGTGAACCGTGAACCCCGAACCGTGAACCGTGAACCCCGAACCGTGAACCGTGAACCCCGAACCGTGAACCGTGAACCCCGAACCGTGAACCGTGAACCCCGAACCGTGAACCGTGAACCCCGAACCGTGAACCGTGAACCCCGAACCGTGAACCGTGAACCCCGAACCGTGAACCGTGAACCCCGAACCGTGAACCGTGAACCCCGAACCGTGAACCGTGAACCCCGAACCGTGAACCGTGAACCCCGAACCGTGAACCGTGAACCCCGAACCGTGAACCGTGAACCCCGAACCGTGAACCGTGAACCCCGAACCGTGAACCGTGAACCCCGAACCGTGAACCGTGAACCCCGAACCGTGAACCGTGAACCCCGAACCGTGAACCGTGAACCCCGAACCGTGAACCGTGAACCCCGAACCGTGAACCGTGAACCCCGAACCGTGAACCGTGAACCCCGAACCGTGAACCGTGAACCCCGAACCGTGAACCGTGAACCCCGAACCGTGAACCGTGAACCCCGAACCGTGAACCGTGAACCCCGAACCGTGAACCGTGAACCCCGAACCGTGAACCGTGAACCCCGAACCGTGAACCGTGAACCCCGAACCGTGAACCGTGAACCCCGAACCGTGAACCGTGAACCCCGAACCGTGAACCGTGAACCCCGAACCGTGAACCGTGAACCCCGAACCGTGAACCGTGAACCCCGAACCGTGAACCGTGAACCCCGAACCGTGAACCGTGAACCCCGAACCGTGAACCGTGAACCCCGAACCGTGAACCGTGAACCCCGAACCGTGAACCGTGAACCCCGAACCGTGAACCGTGAACCCCGAACCGTGAACCGTGAACCCCGAACCGTGAACCGTGAACCCCGAACCGTGAACCGTGAACCCCGAACCGTGAACCGTGAACCCCGAACCGTGAACCGTGAACCCCGAACCGTGAACCGTGAACCCCGAACCGTGAACCGTGAACCCCGAACCGTGAACCGTGAACCCCGAACCGTGAACCGTGAACCCCGAACCGTGAACCGTGAACCCCGAACCGTGAACCGTGAACCCCGAACCGTGAACCGTGAACCCCGAACCGTGAACCGTGAACCCCGAACCGTGAACCGTGAACCCCGAACCGTGAACCGTGAACCCCGAACCGTGAACCGTGAACCCCGAACCGTGAACCGTGAACCCCGAACCGTGAACCGTGAACCCCGAACCGTGAACCGTGAACCCCGAACCGTGAACCGTGAACCCCGAACCGTGAACCGTGAACCCCGAACCGTGAACCGTGAACCCCGAACCGTGAACCGTGAACCCCGAACCGTGAACCGTGAACCCCGAACCTCGAACCCCGAACCCCAAACCCCGAACCCTCAAACCCGAACCCTAAACCCTAAACCCCAAACCCCAAACCCCAAACCCTAAACCCTGAACCCCGAACCCCAAACCCTAAACCCTAAACCCTGAACCTCGAACCCCGAACCCCAAACCCCGAACCCTCAAACCCGAACCCTAAACCCTAAACACCCTAAACCCCTTAACCCCCTAACCCCCAACCCTGAACCCTGAACGCTGAACCCTGAACCCTGAACCCTGAACCCTGAGCCCTGAACCCTGAACCCTGAACCCGAAACCCTGAACCCTGAACCCTGAACCGTGAACCGTGATCCCCGAACCGTGAATCATGAACCCCGAATCGTGAACCATGAACTCTGAACCCCGTACGTCGAACCCTGAACCCCGAACCCTGAACCCCAAACCGCAAACCCTGAACCCTGAACCCTGAGCACTGAACCCTGAACCCTGAACCATGAACCTTGAACCCTGAGCCCTTAGCCCTGAACTATGGGCCCTTAGTCCTGAGCCCTGAACCCTGAACCGTTAACGCTAAACCCTGAACCATGAACCCTGAACCCTGAACCCTGAACCCTGAACCCTAAACCCTGAACCTTGAACCCTGAACCCTGAACCCTGAACCGTGAACCCCGAACCTCGAACCCCGAACCCAGAACCCCGAACCCAGAACCCTGAACCCTGAACACCGAACCCCGAGCCCTGAACCCCGAGCCCCGAACCCCGAGCCCTGAACCCCGAGCCCCGAACCCCGAGCCCTGACACCTGAACCGCAGCACTAAGCCCTGAACCCTGAACCCTAAACCCTAAACCCTAAACCCTAAACCCTAAACCCTAAACC
>NW_010360682.1:7242-11365 GCF_000414095.1 Morus notabilis | reverse complement strand
ACCCTAAACCCTAAACCCTGAACCCTGAACCCCGAACCCCGAACCCTGAACCCTAAACCCTAAACCACATAAACCCCCTAAACCCCAACCCTAAACCCTAAACCCTAAACCCTGAACCCTGAACCCCGAACCCCGAACCCTGAACCCTAAACCCTAAACAACATAAACCCTCTAAACCCCAAACCCTGAGCCCTGAGCGCTGAGCGCTGAGCCTTGAGCCCTGAACCCTGAGCCCTGAGCCCTTAACCCCAAACTCCAAACCCCAAACCCTAAACCCTTAACCCTAAACCCTTAACCCTTAACCCTGAACCATGAACCCTGAACCCTGAACCCAGAGCCAAGAGGCCTGAACCCTGAGGCCTGAGCCCTGAGGCCTGAGGCCTGAGCCCTGAACCCTAAACCCCAAACCCTAAACCCTGAACCTTGAACCCTGAACCCTGAACCTTGAACCCTGAACCCTGAACCTTGAACCCTGAACCCTGAACCTTGAACCCTGAACCCTGAACCTTGAACCCTGAACCCTGAACCTTGAACCCTGAACCCTGAACCTTGAACCCTGAACCCTGAACCTTGAACCCTGAACCCTGAACCTTGAACCCTGAACCCTGAACCTTGAACCCTGAACCCTGAACCTTGAACCCTGAACCCTGAACCTTGAACCCTGAACCCTGAACCTTGAACCCTGAACCCTGAACCTTGAACCCTGAACCCTGAACCTTGAACCCTGAACCCTGAACCTTGAACCCTGAACCCTGAACCTTGAACCCTGAACCCTGAACCTTGAACCCTGAACCCTGAACCTTGAACCCTGAACCCTGAACCTTGAACCCTGAACCCTGAACCTTGAACCCTGAACCCTGAACCTTGAACCCTGAACCCTGAACCTTGAACCCTGAACCCTGAACCTTGAACCCTGAACCCTGAACCTTGAACCCTGAACCCTGAACCTTGAACCCTGAACCCTGAACCTTGAACCCTGAACCCTGAACCTTGAACCCTGAACCCTGAACCTTGAACCCTGAACCCTGAACCTTGAACCCTGAACCCTGAACCTTGAACCCTGAACCCTGAACCTTGAACCCTGAACCCTGAACCTTGAACCCTGAACCCTGAACCTTGAACCCTGAACCCTGAACCTTGAACCCTGAACCCTGAACCTTGAACCCTGAACCCTGAACCTTGAACCCTGAACCCTGAACCTTGAACCCTGAACCCTGAACCTTGAACCCTGAACCCTGAACCTTGAACCCTGAACCCTGAACCTTGAACCCTGAACCCTGAACCTTGAACCCTGAACCCTGAACCTTGAACCCTGAACCCTGAACCTTGAACCCTGAACCCTGAACCTTGAACCCTGAACCCTGAACCTTGAACCCTGAACCCTGAACCTTGAACCCTGAACCCTGAACCTTGAACCCTGAACCCTGAACCTTGAACCCTGAACCCTGAACCTTGAACCCTGAACCCTGAACCTTGAACCCTGAACCCTGAACCTTGAACCCTGAACCCTGAACCTTGAACCCTGAACCCTGAACCTTGAACCCTGAACCCTGAACCTTGAACCCTGAACCCTGAACCTTGAACCCTGAACCCTGAACCTTGAACCCTGAACCCTGAACCTTGAACCCTGAACCCTGAACCTTGAACCCTGAACCCTGAACCTTGAACCCTGAACCCTGAACCTTGAACCCTGAACCCTGAACCTTGAACCCTGAACCCTGAACCTTGAACCCTGAACCCTGAACCTTGAACCCTGAACCCTGAACCTTGAACCCTGAACCCTGAACCTTGAACCCTGAACCCTGAACCTTGAACCCTGAACCCTGAACCTTGAACCCTGAACCCTGAACCTTGAACCCTGAACCCTGAACCTTGAACCCTGAACCCTGAACCTTGAACCCTGAACCCTGAACCTTGAACCCTGAACCCTGAACCTTGAACCCTGAACCCTGAACCTTGAACCCTGAACCCTGAACCTTGAACCCTGAACCCTGAACCTTGAACCCTGAACCCTGAACCTTGAACCCTGAACCCTGAACCTTGAACCCTGAACCCTGAACCTTGAACCCTGAACCCTGAACCTTGAACCCTGAACCCTGAACCTTGAACCCTGAACCCTGAACCTTGAACCCTGAACCCTGAACCTTGAACCCTGAACCCTGAACCTTGAACCCTGAACCCTGAACCTTGAACCCTGAACCCTGAACCTTGAACCCTGAACCCTGAACCTTGAACCCTGAACCCTGAACCTTGAACCCTGAACCCTGAACCTTGAACCCTGAACCCTGAACCTTGAACCCTGAACCCTGAACCTTGAACCCTGAACCCTGAACCTTGAACCCTGAACCCTGAACCTTGAACCCTGAACCCTGAACCTTGAACCCTGAACCCTGAACCTTGAACCCTGAACCCTGAACCTTGAACCCTGAACCCTGAACCTTGAACCCTGAACCCTGAACCTTGAACCCTGAACCCTGAACCTTGAACCCTGAACCCTGAACCTTGAACCCTGAACCCTGAACCTTGAACCCTGAACCCTGAACCTTGAACCCTGAACCCTGAACCTTGAACCCTGAACCCTGAACCTTGAACCCTGAACCCTGAACCTTGAACCCTGAACCCTGAACCTTGAACCCTGAACCCTGAACCTTGAACCCTGAACCCTGAACCTTGAACCCTGAACCCTGAACCTTGAACCCTGAACCCTGAACCTTGAACCCTGAACCCTGAACCTTGAACCCTGAACCCTGAACCTTGAACCCTGAACCCTGAACCTTGAACCCTGAACCCTGAACCTTGAACCCTGAACCCTGAACCTTGAACCCTGAACCCTGAACCTTGAACCCTGAACCCTGAACCTTGAACCCTGAACCCTGAACCTTGAACCCTGAACCCTGAACCTTGAACCCTGAACCCTGAACCTTGAACCCTGAACCCTGAACCTTGAACCCTGAACCCTGAACCTTGAACCCTGAACCCTGAACCTTGAACCCTGAACCCTGAACCTTGAACCCTGAACCCTGAACCTTGAACCCTGAACCCTGAACCTTGAACCCTGAACCCTGAACCTTGAACCCTGAACCCTGAACCTTGAACCCTGAACCCTGAACCTTGAACCCTGAACCCTGAACCTTGAACCCTGAACCCTGAACCTTGAACCCTGAACCCTGAACCTTGAACCCTGAACCCTGAACCTTGAACCCTGAACCCTGAACCTTGAACCCTGAACCCTGAACCTTGAACCCTGAACCCTGAACCTTGAACCCTGAACCCTGAACCTTGAACCCTGAACCCTGAACCTTGAACCCTGAACCCTGAACCTTGAACCCTGAACCCTGAACCTTGAACCCTGAACCCTGAACCTTGAACCCTGAACCCTGAACCTTGAACCCTGAACCCTGAACCTTGAACCCTGAACCCTGAACCTTGAACCCTGAACCCTGAACCTTGAACCCTGAACCCTGAACCTTGAACCCTGAACCCTGAACCTTGAACCCTGAACCCTGAACCTTGAACCCTGAACCCTGAACCTTGAACCCTGAACCCTGAACCTTGAACCCTGAACCCTGAACCTTGAACCCTGAACCCTGAACCTTGAACCCTGAACCCTGAACCTTGAACCCTGAACCCTGAACCTTGAACCCTGAACCCTGAACCTTGAACCCTGAACCCTGAACCTTGAACCCTGAACCCTGAACCTTGAACCCTGAACCCTGAACCTTGAACCCTGAACCCTGAACCTTGAACCCTGAACCCTGAACCTTGAACCCTGAACCCTGAACTTCGAACCCCAAACCCCAAACCCCAATCCCCAAACCCCAAACCCTAAACCCTAAACCTTAAACCCTGAACCCTGAACCCTGAACCCCGAACCCCGAACCCTGAACCTTAAACCCTAAACCGCATAAACCCCCTAAACCCCAAACCCTGAGCCCTGAGCGCTGAGCGCTGAGCCTTGAGACTTGAACCCTGAACCCTGAAGCATGAACCCAAAACCGTGAACCGTAAACCCCAAACCCCAAACCATAAACCCTGAACCCCGAACCCAGAACCCTGAACCCTGAACCCTGAACCGTGAACCGTAAACCCCAAACCCCAAACCCCAAACCCTAAACCCCAAACC
>NW_010360682.1:5778-6922 GCF_000414095.1 Morus notabilis | reverse complement strand
TCGTAAACTGTAAACCCCAAACCCCAAACCCCAATCCCCAAACCCCAAACCCTAAACCCTAAACCCTTAACCCAAAACACTGAAGGGCCTCGAACCCCGAACCCTGAACCCTGAACCTCAAACCTCGAACCCAGAACCCAAAACCCCAAACCCCAAACCCCGAACCCTAAACCCTAAACCCCTTAAACCCCCAACCCTGAACCCAGAACGCTGAACCTTAAACCCAAAACCCTAAACACTGTGCCTTGAACCGTGAACCCTGAACCCTGAACCTTAAACCCTGAACGCTGAACTACAAACCTTGAACCCTGAACCGTGAACCATGAATCCCGATCCCTAAACCCCGGCAACCGAACCCTGAACGCCGAACCCTGAACCCTGAACCCTGAACTTCGAACCCCAAACCCCAAACCCTAATCCGTAAACCCTCAACCCCAAACCCTGAACCCTAAGGCCTGAGCCCTAAGGCCTGAACCCTGAGCCCTGAACCCTGAACCCTGTACCCTGAACCGTGAACCCCAAACCCTTAACCCTTAACCCTTAACCCTGAACCCCGAACCATGAACCCTGAACCCTGAACCCTGAAAAGTGAACGCTGAACCGTGATCCCTGAACCCTGAACCCTAAGCCCTTATCCCTGAGCCCTAGCCCTAAGCCCAGAACCCTGAACCCTGAACCTTGAACCCTGGGTCGAGAGCCCTGAACCCTGAGCCCTGAGCCCTGAACCCTGATCCGTGAACCCTGAACCCTAAACCCCAAACTCCAAACTCCAAACCCCAGACCCTAAACCCCATAACCTAAACCCCAGTCCCTAACCCTAGACCATAAACCCTAGACCCTAAGCCCTAAAGCCGAAACCACAAACCCTAAACCCTAAACCCCAAACCCGAAACCCTAAACCCTAAATCCCAATCCCTAAACCCGGAACACTAAACCCCAAACCCTGAATCGCAAACCCCGTTTCCAGAACCCCGAACCCCGAACACCGAACCCCAAACAACGAACCCCGAACACTGAGCCCCGAGCCTTGAGCCCTGAGCCCTGAGCCCTGAACCCGGAACCCTGATAAACCCTGAACCGTGAACCGTAAACCCCAAACCGCAAACCCCAAACCCCAAACCCTAAACCCTGAACCCTAAACCCT
>NW_010360682.1:4295-5230 GCF_000414095.1 Morus notabilis | reverse complement strand
GAACCCTGAACCCTGAATCCTGAACTATGAATCATGAACCGTAAACTCCAAACCCCAAACCCCAAACCCTAAACCCTAAACCCAGAACCCTAAACCCTGAATGCTTAACCCTGAACCCTGGGCTGAGAGCCCTGAACCCTGACCCCTGAGGCCTGAGACCTGAGACCTGAGCCCTGAGCCCAGAACCCTGATCCGTGAACCCTGAACCCTAAACCCCAAACCCCAGACCCCAGACCCTAAACCCCAAAACCTAAACCCTAGACCCTAAACCCTATACCATAAACCCTAGACCCTAAATCCAAAACCACAAACCTCAAACCCCAAACCCTAAACCACAAACCCTAAACCCTAAACCACAAACCCAAAACTCTAAACCCCAAACCCTAAACCCTAAACCCCGAACCCTGAACCCTGAACCCCAAACCCTGAACCCCGAACCCCAAACCCCGTATCCAGAACCCCGAACACTGAACCCCAAACAATGAACCCCGAACCCCGAGCCCCGAGCCTTGAGCCTTGAGCCCTGAGCCCTGAGCCCTGAACCCTGAACCCTAAACCCTGAACAATGAACCGTGAACCCCGAACCGTGAACCTTGAACCCTAAACCGTGAATCATGAACCCTGAACCCCGAACCCTGAACCCTGAAGGCTGAACCTTGATCCCTGAACCCTGAACCGTCAACTGTGAACCCTGAACCATGAACCCTGAACCCTGAACCCCGAACCCCGAGCCCCGAACCCTGAGCCTTGAGCCCTGAGCCCTGAGCCCTAAACCCTGAACCCTAAACCCCAAACCCTAAACCCTAAACCCCAAACCCCAAACCCGAAACCCGAAACCTGAAACCCCAATCCCCAAAGCCTAAACCCTAAACCCTAAACCCTAAACCCCAAACCCCAAACCCTAAACCCTAAACCCTAAACCCTGAACCCCGCAC
>NW_010360682.1:0-3082 GCF_000414095.1 Morus notabilis | reverse complement strand
TCGTAAACTGTAAACCCCAAACCCCAAACCCCAATCCCCAAACCCCAAACCCTAAACCCTAAACCCTTAACCCAAAACACTGAAGGGCCTCGAACCCCGAACCCTGAAACCTGAACCTCAAACCCCGAACCCAGAACCCAAAACCCCAAACCCCAAACCCCGAACCCTAAACCCTAAACCCCTTAAACCCCCAACCCTGAACCCAGAACGCTGAACCTTAAACCCAAAACCCTAAACCCTGAACACTGTGCCGTGAACCGTGAACCCTGAACCCTGAACCTTAAACCCTGAACGCTGAACTACAAACCTTGAACCCTGAACCGTGAACCATGAATCCTGAACCCTGAACCCCGACAACCGAACCCCGAACGCCGAACCCTGAACCCTGAACCCTGAACTTCGAACCCCAAACCCCAAACCCTAATCCGTAAACCCTCAACCCTAAACCCTTAACCCTAAGGCCTGAGCCCTAAGGCCTGAACCCTGAGCCCTGAACCCTGTACCCTGAACCGTGAACCCCAAACCCTTAACCCTTAACCCTTAACCCTGAACCCCGAACCACGAACCCTGAACCCTGAACCCTGAAAAGTGAACGCTGAACCGTGATCCCTGAACCCTGAACCCTAAGCCCTTATCCCTGAGCCCTGGCCCTAAGCCCAGAACCCTGAACCCTGAACCTTGAACCCTGGGCCGAGAGCCCTGAACCCTGAGCCCTGAACTCTGATCCGTGAACCCTGAACCCTAAACCCCAAACCCCAAACTCCAAACCCCAGACCCTAAACCCCATAACCTAAACCCCAGTCCCTAACCCTAGACCATAAACCCTAGACCCTAAACCCTAAAGCCGAAACCACAAACCCTAAACCCTAAACCCCAAACCCGAAACCCAAAACCCTAAATCCCAATCCCTAAACCCGGAACACTAAACCCCAAACCCTGAACCGCAAACCCCGTTTCCAGAACCCCGAACCACGAACACCGAACCCCAAACAACGAACCCCGAACACTGAGCCCCGAGCCTTGAGCCCTGAGCCCTGAGCCCTGAACCCGGAACCCTGATAAACCCTGAACCGTGAACCGTAAACCCCAAACCGCAAACCCCAAACCCCAAACCCTAAACCCTGAACCCTAAACCCTAAACCCTAAACCTTGAACCCTGAGCCCCGAGCCCTGAGCCCTGAGCCATGAGCCCTGAGCCCCGAGCCTTGAACCCTAAACCATAAACTCTAAACCCCAAACTCCAAACTCCAAACTCCAAACCCCAAACGCTAAACCCTAAACCCTAAACCCTACACCCTAGACCCTAAATCCTACACCGTAGATACTACTCGCTAAACCCTAGACCCTAAACCCGAAACCCTAAAACCCAAACCCCAAACCACAAACCCTAAACCCTAAACCCCCAACCGCAAACCCTAAACCCTAAACCCCAAACCCCAAACCCAGAACCCTGAACCCCAAACCCCGAACCCAAAATCACAAACCCCGAACCCTTAACCCCGAACCCTAAACCCAGAACCCTGAACCCCGAACCCTGAACCCTGAACCCTGAACCCTGAACCCCGAACCCTGAACCTTGAACCCTGAACCGTGAACTGTGACCCCTGAACCCCAAACCCCGAACCCCGAACACCAAACACCGAACACCGAACACCAAACCCCGAAGCCTGAGCCCCGAGCCCTGAGCCCAAAACCCTGAACCCTGAACCCTGAATCCTGAACTATGAATCATGAACCGTAAACTCCAAACCCCAAACCCCAAACCCTAAACCCTAAACCCAGAACCCTAAACCCTGAATGCTTAACCCTGAACCCTGGGCTGAGAGCCCTGAACCCTGACCCCTGAGGCCTGAGACCTGAGACCTGAGCCCTGAGCCCAGAACCCTGATCCGTGAACCCTGAACCCTAAACCCCAAACCCCAGACCCCAGACCCTAAACCCCAAAACCTAAACCCTAGACCCTAAACCCTATACCATAAACCCTAGACCCTAAATCCAAAACCACAAACCTCAAACCCCAAACCCTAAACCACAAACCCTAAACCCTAAACCACAAACCCAAAACTCTAAACCCCAAACCCTAAACCCTAAACCCCCTGAACCCTAAACCCTGAACAATGAACCGTGAACCCCGAACCGTGAACCTTGAACCCTAAACCGTGAATCATGAACCCTGAACCCCGAACCCTGAACCCTGAAGGCTGAACCTTGATCCCTGAACCCTGAACCGTCAACTGTGAACCCTGAACCATGAACCCTGAACCCTGAACCCCGAACCCCGAGCCCCGAACCCTGAGCCTTGAGCCCTGAGCCCTGAGCCCTAAACCCAGAACCCTAAACCCCAAACCCTAAACCCTAAACCCCAAACCCCAAACCTGAAACCCGAAACCCGAAACCTGAAACCCCAAACCCCAAAGCCTGAACCCTAAACCCAAAACCCTAAACCCCAAACCCTAAACCCCAAACCCCAAACCCTAAACCCTAAACCCTAAACCCCAAACCCCAAACCCCAAACCCTAAACCCTAAACCCCAAAGCCCAAACCTAAAAACCTGAACGCCGAACCCCGAACCCCAAATCCCAAACCCCGAAGCCTCAACCCCGAACCCTAAACCCCAAACCCTAAACCCTAAACTCCCTAAACCCATTAACCCCCTAACCCTGAACCCTGAACCGAGAAACCTGAACAATGAACCGTGAACCGTGAACCCCAAACCGTGAACCGTGAACCCTGAACCGTGAACCATGAACTCTGAACCCCGAACCCTAAACCCTAAACCCTGAACCTTGATCCCTGAACCCTAAATCGTTAACCGTGAACCCGGAACCACGAACCCTGAACCCTGAACCCTGAAGCCCGAACACCGAGCCCTGAGCCCTGAGCCTTGAGCCCGGAGCGCTGAGCCCTGAGCCCTGAACCCTGAACCCTAAACCCCAAACCCTAAACCCTAAACCCCAAACCCGAAACACGAAACCCAAAACTCGAAACCCGAAACCCGAAACCCGAAACCCCTAAACCATAAACCGTAAGCCCTAAACCCCAAACCCCAAACCCCAAACCCCAATCCCCGAACCCCGAACCC
>NW_010360681.1:0-481 GCF_000414095.1 Morus notabilis | reverse complement strand
TACACATGAAAGTCATATTAATGAACTTGGAGGCTTCAAACTGCATAAAATTTTTTGTTAACGAACAACATTGAGCAATTGATCACAGGACTTAAGAAAACTTTTTCTGCCATTGAAAACGTAGTAGGAGAAAAGGATAAAAGCTTGTCGTAGGCAAAATTTCAAAACCAAAGTCATAGGATTTATCATAGGAAAAAAAAGTCATAGAATCTACATATGATGTTAATAATAATATAATGAAAAACTCAGGATCACAAAACTAAGTGATATTTGAAGGCTATCTCAATGACATTACCTGAGCTCTTCCTAGAGCAAATGTAGGTATAAGCACTTTTCCTCCACCAGAGACACATTTGTGAACCTATTTAGATTTAGTTCAAAAATTCATTCCAAAAATACTCAGAGATCAAGTCAAGATGGATAAAAAACTCTGACATCTAGGCAAAAGAAAAAATAAATATTGAATCTATAAGCAGGAACG
>NW_010360680.1:0-818 GCF_000414095.1 Morus notabilis | reverse complement strand
GGACATCGCAAGCCCTCTCTTTCTAGAATCAATCATTCCCGTACCCTTTCGCGGATGGATTCCAGGTACAACAGAGAGCTCGATCAATTGCCGAAGATCCCTTTGAAGTATGGTCGGGAAGTAAACAGATTCGTCTTACCAGGAAAGAGGATATGAATCGGTTGACCAGGATATGGAAACTAAGGGATCTTCGGCAAACCTTGATTTTAGTCAATTTTTTCATTGTTCTGTCAAAAATAACATATACGGATGATCCTCTTAAATATTTTTCTTTTTGTCTTTAAAGACAGATTTCATCCTCCATAAAAAAGCTATAAGCTATAAAACCAATGGCGGTTTATGGTTACACATTCTTTGCCGACTCAAAGCAAAGTACGAAGATTAAGATCGCTAAGCCGACTTTCTTTCTCGATACCGGAAGAGAAGGCGTGGACTGAAATGAAAAGCTTATTCTCTTGTTAGAAGAGCTGGTGGAAAAATGACTCGTTGAAAATTCAAGTAGAATAAAGCATCGTAAACTCCGATCGGATAAGAAGATGTCAACTTCTTATAACTTTTTATTAAGAAAAAATAATAATAAAACGCGATCAGAGAATCCGATGTATCAGTGAATGCAAACTTGTCCCTATAAAGCAATGTACAATGAAATAGCTTAGCTTATATCCTTCCTTTCTTTCCTTCTTTAACTTTCAATATCAATAGCATGCTGGGTTAAAGTGACAGCGGCTCCATACGGAGGGAACTGGGTTATAAGGAAAGAAGGAAAAAGGAAAGTAAGAAAGATAGTTCTGTGGTGAATTGACAAAGAGAAGCTGAAA
>NW_010360679.1:4932-6583 GCF_000414095.1 Morus notabilis | reverse complement strand
CCGCCGGCTCAACAAGCCCAAAGTGACGCTTCCTACAGCCAAGAAGGGCTACCACAATACATGCCACCATATCAGCCGTAACAGATGCCATACCATCCTGCGCCGACTTATCAGCCACCTCAGTATACACAGTTCCGGCCTCAAGCGCCGAGACCGGCACAACTGCCTCCACCATAACAGTATAGGCCTCCGGCTCAGCGGCTTAATGTTGGTGACAGAGGAAACAGAAAAGTACAGGGACAAGCTTATGCCCTGGCAGGAGGTAGCTCTGGAGGTCAGACCAGCAACGCGGTGGTTGAGGGTATGATCCTAATCTCTCATTCTTTTACTCACGTGTTGTTTGATACAGGTGCCACACACTCGTTCATATCAAGCTCTTTTGTTCGGACTTTGAAACTAAAGAGTGAGAATTTAGAAGTCCTGATGACTTTGAACCCCACTGGGATGTGTGAAGGTAATGAGTGTGTGGAAATCATGTGAAATCACGATTGGTAGTGAGCGGTTGAGAGCAGATTTGATTATCCTTCCGATGACCCTGTTTGATGTGGTACTCGGAATGGATTGGCTGTCAAGGCACGGTGCAATTGTTGATTGCTACCGTAGGAAAAAGACCTTGATGACCGATTCCGGAACAGTAATTTCTTATCAGGCAGAGATGAACCCAGTCCTTGGGGAATGACTGTTGAAGTACAGCGTTGGGGGACGGAAGAATTTAGCCTGTTTCTCCTCCCTTCTTGCCTTAGAAGGTGAATCTGAAGTGATCGAAGATAGTGCAGGAATCCCTATAGTGGATGAGTTTACATATGTATTTCCTGATGAGCTACCTGGTTTACCGCCAGATCGGGAGATTGAATTCTGTATTGACTTGGTTCCGGGAATGGCACCTATTTCCATCCCTCCATACCGGATGGCTTTGGCGGAGATGAAATAATTAAGAATGCAACTTGAGGAGTTGGCAGAGAAGGGATATATCCGGAATAGTACTTCCCCTTGGGGTGCACCGGTGCTATTTGTGAAGAAGCACGACGGATCTCTTCAGTTGTGCATTGACTACCGTCAATTGAACAGGGTGACTGTGAAGAATAAGTACCCACTACCAAGGATCGATGAATTGTTCGATCAGTTGGGTGGACGAAATTGCCTAAGCGGGGTGGAGCTGTAACACCCTGAAGAATTAATTGAGATTAATTAAGGTAATTGAGATTATTACTGTGCCTAATCTGATTTAATTAATTGAGTTTAAATAATTCCAAGGTATTTAAATTATTCACAGTAATTTATTTAATCCAGAAGTGTGTATGGGCGCATTTCTAGACTGTTATATTTTACACATGTCACTTTCTTTTATTTTTCTTTTATTTTCTTTTCTTTTTCTTTTATTTTTCTTTTCTTTTCTTTTCTTTTTCTTTTTCCTTTCTTTTCCTTCCTTTTCTTTTTCTTTCCCGTGCGTTTCTCTCTCTCTCTCTCTCTCTCACACTTCCGTGCTCTCTCTCCCTCTCTCTCTCCCATTTGTGTCTCAAATCAAAACCGGATTCGAACCAAGAGTGATTTCAAAGAGTTTTCAACGTCAAGAGAAGGATTCGAGGTAAGATTACTGAAAGAACCTCTCTTGAATCTATGTTTTTCGGATTTCAAAACTTATTTTTGGTTC
>NW_010360679.1:1945-2183 GCF_000414095.1 Morus notabilis | reverse complement strand
AATCAATGGCAGGATCCCCACCTCCAAGGGATTTGGATTCAGATCCAGAATGGAGAACAATTTGAGGATTGGAGAATCCGGGAGGACGGAGCCTTGTATTTCCGCAACCGCCTTGCTATTCCTAAGGCGGGTGAGGTAAAGAAGAAGATTCTGCAAGAGGCACACAAATCGACGTATGCTATTCATCCGGGGAGTACAAAGATGTACCAGGACCTGAAAAGACAGTACTGGTGGAGAG
>NW_010360679.1:486-1886 GCF_000414095.1 Morus notabilis | reverse complement strand
AAAGCTGAGCACCAGAAGCCAGCGGGGGAGTTGCAATCTCTTCCTGTCCCTGGATGGAAATGGGAGCACATCACCATGGATTTTTTGATGGGGCTACCGAGAACCGAGCTGAAGCACGATGCCATCTGGGTGGTGGTTGACAGGTTAACGAAGTCCGCGCACTTCATACCGTTCTGTGCGACGTACTCTCAGAAGATTCTATCAGAATTGTACCTGGAGCACATCGTGAGGTTACACGGAGTGCCACTGTCTATCACGTCTGATCGTGACACGCGTTTTAATGCACGGTATTGGAGGAGTTTCCAGGAAGCCATGGGGACAGATTTGAATTTTAGCACCGCATTTCATCCTCAGATAGATGGACAATCTGAAAGAGTCATTCAGATTCTGGAGGATATGCTTCGTGCTTGTATTCTGGAATTCGGTGGGAACTGGAAGAAATACCTGCATCTTGCTGAGTTAGCGTACAACAACAGCTATCAGGCCAGCATTAGAATGGCACCATTTGAAGCTCTGTATGGTCGTCCTTGTAGGTCACCTGTGTGTTGGTTGGAACCAGAGGATCGACTGAGCACTGGGCCGGAAATCATTCAAGAGAATAATGAGAAGATAGCTGTGATTCGGGAACGACTGTTGACAGCTCAAAGTCGTCAGAAAAGTTATGCTGACAGGAGGCGTAGGCATTTGGAATTCCAAGAGGGCGACTTTGTCTTGTTGAAGGTTTCCCCACGTAAGGGAGTTGTTCGGTTCGGTGTGAAAGGAAAACTCGCACCAAGGTATGTGGGACCATTCCCGATCGTGCAACGCGTCAGAATGGTGGCGTACCGGTTGGCTTTATCGCCTGAGTTATCTCACGTGCATGATGTGTTTCATGTCTCCATGCTTCAAAAATGTCAACCTGAGCCGGAAGCAGTAGTACAGTGGTTTGACGTTCCGATACAGTATGACGCGTCATACGAGGAGGCACCAGTTCAGATTCTTGACCGAAAAATAAAGAATCTGCGTCATCATGAGATCCCATTAGTGAAAGTGTTATGGCAGCACCATGGAGTTGAGGAAGCGACATGGGAGCTTGAAACGACGATGCAGGAGTAGTATCTGCATCTGTTTACACTCTGAGGTAGACTTTAATTTCGGGGACGAAATTGCCTAAGGGGGGTGGAGTTGTAACACTCTGAAGAATTAATTGAGATTAATTAAGGTAATTGAGAGTATTAGTGTGCCTAATCTGAATTTATTAATTGATTATTAATAAATAAATGTTTCTGACATGTGTAAATTTAAATAATTCCAAGGTATTTAAATATTCTGAGTAATTTTATTTTTAAACCAGAAGTGTGTATGGGCGCATTTCTGGACTGTTATACTTTACACATGTCATTTTCTTTTATTTTTCTTTT
>NW_010360679.1:0-253 GCF_000414095.1 Morus notabilis | reverse complement strand
TTTTGATGATTTTGAGTAAAACTAGAGTAGAAATTGGAGATCTTGGGTTCTTTGGACTTGTTTTAGGACCTAGAACCCGGATCTAGTGGTTTCCCTTTGAAATATTTGGATTCGGCACTGGATTTGCAGGTTTTTGGACTGATTTCCGTGAGCTTCTCTCGCGCAGTCGATTCCACCGGTCGACCTGTGTGGTCGACCAGATTACAGGCTGACCGGTCGATCGGTCCGGTCGACCGGTGTGCACATTACCGGT
>NW_010360678.1:0-458 GCF_000414095.1 Morus notabilis | reverse complement strand
CGGCTTATGGGCCCTGTTACGACACCAAAAGTTGTCGCCATTCCCGTGCTATTCGTTGATCGCGAAAAGAGCTTCAATCTAATGGCTGAGGGGCCCCGTTACGACACCAAATGTTGTCACCGTTGCCCTGGCGGCGGTAGAGCGCGAAGAGACTTTCGATCTAAGGGCTGATGGCCCCGTTACGACGCCAACAGTTGTTGCCGTTCCCGTGCCGGTTGTTGGGCGTGAACGGGGCTTTGATCTAACGGCTGATAGGCCCCGTTACGACACCAAAAGTTTCACCATTCCCGTGGCCGTTGTAGATCACGAAGAGAGCTTCGATCAAACAGCTGATGGGCTCCATTTCAACACCAAAAGTTGTCGCCGTTCCCGTGGGGTTGTAGGGCGCGAAGAGAGCTTCAATCTAACGCCCCATGGCCCCGTTAGGACACCAAAAGTTTTCACCGAAAATGTGGCAG
>NW_010360677.1:0-1776 GCF_000414095.1 Morus notabilis | reverse complement strand
CTAAACTTGTCTCCCTTTGCCACAGGGGTATCACCCGATTTGCAATCTTCCATGCCATATCTCTTGATAATGTTTTCGATATAGGTCTTCTGAGATAATCCAAGAATACCCCGAGAGCGATCCTGGTATATCTGTATGCCTAATACAAAAGAAGTGTCACCAAGATCTTTCATCTCAAAATTCTTAACTAGAAATCTCTTGGTTTCGTCCAATATGCCTATATCGTTGCTAGCAAGCAAAATGCCATCGACATATAAAACTAAAAAAATAAACTTGCTCCTACAGAACTTATGGTATATGCAATCCTTGACCAAATTCATCTAAAAACCGAACAAGATGATCACTTGATGAAACTTGAAATACCATTGTTGAGATACTTGTATGAGCCCATAGATGGATTTCTTAAGTTTGCAAACCATATTCTTTGGGTCTCCTGACACAAAATTTTCTGGTTGCACCAAATAGATCATTTTATCAATGTTACCATTGAGAAACGTTGTCTTTACATCCATCTGATGTAACTCAAGATTGAAATGTGCCACCAATGCCATTATAATCCTGAAAGAGTTTTTTTAAAAAAACCGGAGAGAAAGTCTCTTTATAGTCGATGCCTTCTTTCTGTGTAAAGCCCTTGGTGAGAAGATGAGCCTTGTACCTCTCCACATCGCCTTTTGAATCCTTCTTGGTCTTAAATATCCATTTGCAACCAATGGCTTTCGTACCTTCTGGTAATGGGACAAGATCCCACACGTCATTGTCCTTCATGGACTTAATCTCCTTATTCACGGCATCAATTCATTTTTGAGAGTTAGAACTTTTAATGGCTTGACTTAAGTTGATCGGATCATCTTCCATCACTCCAATATCATTCTCATGTTCTTGGAGAAATACAATGTAGTCATTTAGCACTGGGCTTCTCCTTTCTCTAGTGGATCTGCTTAATGACATAGATTTTTGAGGTGGTAGAGTTTGTTCTTTTAGAATAATTTCTTGAATGAGAGGTTTTCTGACATTGTCTTGATCTGTTGTGTCATGAACAAAGTCAGGAATGGAATCCTGATAAATGCCAATAGCACTTGTGGGAATATCAATATATTTTTCTTCAAAGACAAAGTCTCTAACTATATCTCCCCCAACAAACTCAAAATCCTCGAAGAACCGGGCATTTCTCGACTCAAAAATTGACTTAGTCACGAGATCATAAAACTTATACCCCCTGGATCTTTCAGAGTATCCAATAAAATAGCAACTCACAGTTCTTGAATCCAGCTTCATTTCATTAGGCCTATAAGGCCTTGCCTCAACTGGACATCCCCAAATGTGCAAGTGTTTTAAACTAGGCTTCTTGTCCGTCTAAAGTTCATAAGGGGTTTTGGTAGTCGCTTTAGTTAGAGCCTGTTAAGGATATATGCTACAGTCTTAAGTGTTTCTCTGTAGAGTGATTCTGGTAAGGTAGAATGACAAATCATACTCCTTACCATGTCTTTAAGCGTCATGTTTTTGTTGGAAAATAATGGCATCGAGTGCGCAACGAAATTTTAAAAAATTTAAATCAATGCCAAAGCCAATCAAGAACATGTTCATGATGCTATATAACATAAATACTAAAGATCTAAATCATACCTTTTGAGATTTTAGGAAACTGCACATCTGACAGATCAAAGCGTTCCAAACAGCAACCGGAAGAGCCTCAACCAACTGGTTTTCTTTGCTATTCTTATTTCCATGATCGGAGTGCAAGTGGTCACACGTCGTTCAATCTCCTCTTGGTATTCT
>NW_010360676.1:284408-292521 GCF_000414095.1 Morus notabilis | reverse complement strand
ATGCATTCACCCCTTATTCTTCCTTCCTCTCTACATTCTCTCTCCGAAAGCCTCTCTCCTTTCTCCCCCATTCACATTCACTATTATAACTATACTTTTGAAAGTATATAAGTCATATTCATTTCACTAATTCGAGTTTTGTTATAGTAAAAATCTCTTATAAACAATCACATCTAACTTTTTTACTACAATAAAAAATTCACATAAAGTCACATCTCAACTCGAATCAGCGAACTAAACAGGCTCATAATAAAACTCAAAGACTCTACAATGGATATAGCATTCACATTAAAAATGAATTTAGCATTTAAGTGTCTAAAATACTCTCTAATACAATGCCAAATTTGTCATATTACACAGTATATCACATTAAAAATTTGACATTTATTTTATTTGCTATTGGTTGATGCCTTTATTTTTTTTCTTTTCATCGTTACATCATTGTCACTTTCAAATTATTTTAACATCAAAAGATTACAACTTTCAAATGCTCGATAGTTACAAAAAAAAAAACTAAATAAAGCACTCATTTGAACACAACATAAAATAGCACATCAAATATATTACTTTTCACAACTTTTTAGTGATAATATAATACTGACATTGGAATATACGTTGGAGGTGGTGTAATATATTTTTTGTCATAAACTTTTAGTAGGCTTGGAACTAGTTTAAAAAATTATTATATAAACAAATCGAAAATGATAAAGTTGTGATTATTAATTATTAAGTGAAAAAGACAATGTATCAACCAATAACAACCAAATACTTAGATACCAAATATAGGCAGAGTGTTGCATTGTAGAATATATTTTTTTTAATCCATTTTGGCGTTGGAGATCCTCTAATGCATGAATACAACAGTGGCACGTGAAGTGGGTTTTATAATAAGCCAAGTACAGAACCAGTAAATAATGTGTGCATCATCCGAGAATTGCAATTCATAAATACGGATCCAGTCCCAACAATTATGTACATCGCTGTTATCAATGCGCACCTAGAGAAATTAGTTTTTTTTTTTCTTTTTCTTTTTTTGACAATTAAGTGAAAACTGCAACTCAAAAAATAATAGCAAAAGTCAGTGAGAAACTGCACCACCTAATGGTTAAAAGCAAAGCTACCAACCTGAAACAAATTTCTTCCTATCCTCCCAGAGGGGGCAAAAAGAGAGAAAACTCTACTTCGGAATTTGGAAGACGAACTAATTCCTAACATGAAATCGAAGGGAACCTTTTCGAAATTACATCCTAAAATCCAAAACACAAACTGTGTTGTTGGCGAAGCAGGCAGCAATTTTGTCACCTTCCTTGTTCCAACAGACTTCAAATATGCCTCCATTACCAGTGTATGTTTTCACAATCTTGCTTTCTTTCAACGACCATACATGCATGGATCTATCAAGAGATCCACTTGCCAAATATTCACCGTTTGGGCTAAAGGCAACCGAATATACAGGTTCCCTGGTGATTAAGTGAAAAAAGGGTACATCATATGAAAAAGTAGAACAAGTATTGGTTTAACTTCAGAAAAAGAATCTGGCATAACCGTTATGATCCTACTGTAAAATTCTTTTTATTAAATTACGTATAATACCAATCACGACCTTTTTTTTTCCGGGGTACATTTGACTTTTAGGGTCTTATCACTCCGATATGTTCTTGTGAATGCAAAGAGCTGTTTTAGTCTATACCTGTGTCCATTCAAAGTGCAGAGAAGATTCCCAGAATCTACATCCCATAGCTTCACAGTTGAGTCGAATGATGCACTGTGAAAAGAACAGGAACCAATGATCTAAGAAACATGAAATTGAAGATCTAGAAAGAACCCCTGCAGACTCGTCTTGACACAAACCAACGGCATTCAATTTCGACAAGGAAGCAGCATAATTTACCTTGCCAACACCAACTGCTGGTTAGGATTGTTTGTGCCAGGCCCGGTTGGACTCCATCTGATAGTATATATCTCCTGCAAGAGAGTTATGCAGCTTTTAGAAAAATTGGAAAAAAGAAAGGGCAAAAAAAAAAAGAGACAGAGACCTGTAAAAATAGTGTGTGGACATAATTGGAAACACAAAAATCATTAAGGTTTACCCCAGCAGTACCTTAGAATGCTCTCGGAAATCATGAACATGTTTGTCATGCTTCAGACTCCATATCTGCATCAACGTTTTCATATAAAATTCAGAGAAACAAATTATGTTGTTCCCAATATCAAAAAGTAAACAATTAAATAGCAGAACTAATCAGTTGATCTGAATATTTGACCATATAATATGGTATCTATTTCAAGCATAAAGTATACATTGAATAGGTCATCAGCCATAAAAACAGCACAATGTCAATGGAAACAAAATAAGCAAATAACTTGCTCCAAAGGCGATGAAGCAGAAAAAACCTTTGCACTAATATCGTCCGAACACGATGCCAACAATGAGCCAGTTGGATCCCATTTGACACAGTTAACTTCACCCTGCACTAGCACAATTTTGATTATTAGCAACAAAAAACAGTGAATGTGGAATATTTCGGCAATAAGAGTGATGCTCAACATTTCAGAAGGTAAGGAGGAATACATGAAAGAGAAACTCTAGTTTATAGCTATTTCAAGTGCTTTTATTATCAAACTTTTCATCCATGTATTCCCACTAACACCGTCTCTCATCCAAAATATGTTTCTTTTAGCATGCTGTACTGGAAGTTCTTTTTTTTTTTCTTTTTTTTTTTTTACTGATGCCTGTGGAACATTACTGCTATTTTCAGGATTGCCTTTCCATTATTTCTTTATTTTTCCCTTGTGCTTCTTCAAGAATCTAACCACCAAAAACCCACAACTATACCTGACCTTTTGAAGGACACTTAAGTATAGGAATGGTAATTGTATAACCTCAGGATAGTAGTAGAGGGCAGTATCGAAAAAGACTTGGGAGTTGAATTCAATAACAAACCTGATGTCCAGAAAAAGTTCTGCTTGGGTGAGATTCTCCAATCTTGAATACATGTATCATGCTGTCCGTGGAGCTCGTTGCAAATGAGACATTGTTACGCCAGTCAACATCAAGGGTTGGACCTAAACAATAAAAATATTAATATTCAAATCCCAACAGTGAGAACTGCTTAGACGACAGTAAACTATTATCTTGTACGAACTATAACATGCGGAACCTTTATGGAATTCAAATTGCTGTTTGCATTCCTCTGATTTCACATCCCACACAATTGCAGTTTTATCACAGCTTCCAGTGAGAAGATAATCCCCCTTCTTATTCCACTTGAGAGAAAATATGGGTCCTTTATGTTTGCTCAAAGTACTCCTCAGTTCACCTAGAAAAGACAGCAACCAGGTTTAAATCCTGACACTAACAAAGGAATGTAGAGGGGCAAAACTTACAATTATATTCAACCAAGAAATCGCTCAACAAAGTAAAATAAATCAGACACCAAAACTACCATACTGACTCAAAAAGGGATTCTACAAACAGAGGAACCTGAAAGAACAAAATTTATTTGCACGGAATAAACACTTCACATGAAAACTACTTGACTACGCCAAAATCTGAATCTAACAAAAAACACATAAATCAGGACGGGTCAAGAAAAAAAAAATCTTACCATTTGTATTCCAAATTCTAGCTTGCCCATCATACGAACCGGTTGCAAGCAGTGTTCCTTCCCCCTGCATAAGAATAGGGAAGGACTTAAAAAGTTTCTCCAACAACAAAGGCACACACACAAAAATAGGGAGGGCATAAAGAAAACAATGTTGCAAGAATTAAAAGTATACCTTATCTCCCCCTTAAACACAGATGAAATGGGTTTCTTTTGTTAGCTAAAGCTAAAAGAGAATTAGGTCCTCTTCTGTTTTTCTTCATCATCTTCTTCTTCAAAAAAGATTTTGGTTTTCATTATTAAGAAAAAAGAACTGTCCAAAGGGCAGCTGAAACTTTGCCTTGCAAATAAATACTTGCACTACTCTTAAGTCGTTTTGGATCTAACTGTTCAAATGCTGGATCAATAGAATGAGCACTAGCAATAATTGGTTTTACATTTTAACGACAAATTGAGCCATCCCAGACTAAATTTCAACTTGGACACTAGGCACCTCATGATTCTTCCACTGTTTCCACTATAGTTCTTTTAATATTGAAGGTTCTCACACATGCTTTCTAATTTTTCTTCAGTAGATAACCCAAGACCCCCAAGCCCCCCACCCCAACCCCCACAACCAACACCCCACCCACCAAAAAAAAAAAGAAAAAAAAAAACACAAACTTTACTCCATGGTAAGCCTTCATATGGCATGTAAACCAGTACAAGAAATCTGATGAATGGGTTATCTTGATATAAACATAACTAAAAGCAAAACTTACATTCCAATCAAGTGTCGTGACATCTTTACTCTTCTCATTTGTTCTACCTTTGACATGCTTCAGCACCAAAACATTTACAAGACTGTTTCGCATGCCAGATCCACTGCTTCCATCAGATATGGTCCAAATTCGAGCAGTTGAATCTCCAGACCTAGAAATCATAGTGAATTCAATTATAAGGTAGAATAAATAGATTAAACTTCCAAATATTCAAACTAACTGTTGCCGTGACAATCTTGCTCTTTCTAAGTTCCTGATATTAGCATACCATGTTAAAGACCACTTGTGCGGTTCTATGAAAAATAATAAACCCACCGTTGATCCCACAACATTAAAAAATTTATGACAACGTTAGAGAAGAGATGCATTTATCTGCCTTAGGCTGTTAAGCAACATTAAATTCTTTGGGAGATATTTACTCACCTAAAAAATAAAAATATATGGAATGCTCTTCTTCATAATCCATCGAGAAAGAAAATTTGAGCCAGGTATACACGAGAATATCAGCCTATGTTATCAATGCTTTACAAACTATTCTTACGAATCAGACAAAGTGAATTAAAGCTAACAGTGTTGTAGGAAATGCGAAACAAAAAGAAAATCCAGTCAGTGAGATCTGCATAATGAAACAAATAGGTACTTACCCTGAGGCAAGAAGAGAACCTGTTGGACTCCATGCACAAGCACATACCTATGAAGAAATGAAAACAGATGGAGAAATGAAGCTGAAGAGAAAAACAATAAAAGGGGGAAATATAACAAAATGTTCTTAGGTCAAACCTCAGAAGTATGTCCTTCCAGAACTAAAGTATCAGAACTAGGGATTTGATATGCTTGAGATGATGAATTCGTAGAGATGTCCATTGGTTCTGGGCCTATCAAAATACATTCAGTAATTTAAATGAATCAGTGACATATGAATTCAAGAAAAATGTATTCAATTTATTGTTCAAAGTCTTTGCAAGCATACTTTCAGCGGAAACAATTCAGGATAATAGCGGCAGTGATTCCTGGAAGCCTAACCAGCCTTATAAATTTAAAAATCTTATACTTAATACGATTGAGCAGAAAATGCATACTACCTTCATGTTTAACTCCAGATACTCCATTTCCTTCATGCGTAGCATTGATCCTATCTTCTTGATCAGTAACCATATCCCTTTCATTATGTTCCTCATGCTGCTTTTCTTGTTGCTTATCCTTTTCGGTTCTTTCTCTGTCCTTTTCTCGTTCTTTCTCCCTTTCATGTCTTTCCTTCTCTCTAACTCGTCCCCGCTCTCCTTCATGTTCCTTGTCAATCTCTTTATCTTTATCCTTGTCCTTCTGCAAAATTCTCCGTTTTTCTTTTATCATTTGCCGAAGCTGATATACATCCTTTGTAATGAGATCTACGGGTTGTATGAACGAGAAATCTTCCTCCAAATCTGTGTCACTCTGGAAATCTTGAAACAAAAACGATCAACATAAACTCGAAAGCCGCGCACGATAGAACAAAATAAGTTATAATTATAGCAACAAAATTAGAATTAGGCAATGCTAACATTACTCAAGTTGGCTTCCATCTCCAAGTATTGAAGCCCTTTTTGTACAAATGTGACAAGGGCACCGGGCGGAACCAAATTGCCATCAATGGGGCTTTTGTTGATACCAGCCTCGTATCCTAACGCAAAAGCCGAATGCGCAAAACCTACAAAATTCAAAACAATTAACAACGAGGAAATATTTTAGGGCAGGAACTCTCCAAATACATTGGAAAATTTTCTTCCCATTTTCCTTATACACGAACAAAAATGTGACCTACTATAATATGAATTCTTAGCTAGAAACAATCTGTTCAAAAAGTAGCATCCTCAAAACCAGATCCTTTCTCTTTCCGAGCTTACAAACCTTAGGCCAAAATAGATGTACTCGTTATGCCAAACAAAAAATCCATAAAAAATCAAAAATTTGAAACTTTCTTCTCTAATTACAATTCCCAGGTTCTGCCAAAACCCTAATTCGATGCCAATTGCAACAAGGGACGGAAATACGACTCATAAATCCTAATTATAACAGAAAAGGAACCATTTTTCTCTCTCTTAAAGAGATCAATAGAGGAAGTACGAAACGAAACAGACCTGATTCTTGAAGGTAACGAAATACGAGGTAATTCAGTTCGACGGAAGTTATGGAGGTCATCGTCCCCAAAGTCGCCGGCGACGGGAATGGAGGCTCGGAAAAGCTCAAATGAACATGTGGCCGAGCTCTGGAACGACGGAGAGTGACGCACACGCGCGCGCGGGGGCGGTGACTGTGCGCTTTTCGTTCTCGGATAGTGGGAGAATCTAATACGGAGCGTCGTTCCCAGAGGTAAAATCCGAAGCGAATTATCTTTTTTATTTATTTTATTCCTTTGGCCTCTCTGTCTGGTAGACGGGGCGTTTTTCGAAGGGTACAGGTCTTTTCGAAGGGTACAGGTCCATTACTGTGGCTAAAGAACGGTCCACAGAGATTGCGCCATTTGGCGGTCAGTACCTCGCCTTTCCTTTCGTTTCGTGACGGACTTGTTTTTAGATAGCGTTTCGTTGGCAAAGATGAGAAGTCCGTGAGAGCATCAATGTGAGCAGTGTCAAACAACTAAGAGAAAATACAAGCGTCTTTTCGCTCGCTTTGACACTTTCTATTAGGGGTAAGAAATAAGCCCGAACTCGATGATGATTTTGTCTGAACTGATCCTACTCTAGCGAAAAAAATTTTGGTTGCGTTTGAAATTGGTTCTAAAATATTTTTATTTTTTATATGAAAATAAAAATAAAAATATTTTTATTTTTATTTTAAAATCATTTTTAAAAATGCATTTGATAATTTTATTCTGAGATTGTTTTCAATTTAAAAAAAATTAAAATTGCGTTTGGTAGTTTAATTTTTAAAAACATGAAATAATATTTAAACTAATAATATATTAAATAAACAAATGCGTTTGATAGTTTTATTCTGAGATTGTTTTCAAGTAGAGAAATTTGGTTGATTTTTTAATTGAGTTTTTAAGAAAATGAAAATGGAAAACTGAAAATGATTTTCAATCGTTTTCAGTTTTGTTGAGTTTTTAAGAATAAAGTAAAAAACGTTTTCATTTTCTGTTTTTCAAGAAATGCTGCCAAACGGCTTCCTCAGAGCATTTTCAGTTTTTAGTTCTTGGAAAACGTGAAAAACGGAAACGAAAACGAAATCAAACAGGCCCTTTTGTTTTTATTTTTTTGGATGCATGTACGCTAAACTCGCACAGTACGGGTCGGGTGCCAAGTCGGATTCGGTTGAACCCAAAAAAGGCTGACCCGGCCGAATCAATTTCCCTAAGGTTAGACATTTCATCTCCTCTAATTCATTTCTTCTTTCTCTTCTTTGTCTGCACCTTAGCCTCTCAGCCTTCCTTGAGTCATCGGCTCCTCGCCATTGTTGTTTCATTCATAAACATTTATCTCTTTAGCTGTTTAAGTATTTGATATATTTCAGGGTTATAAATGATTTTCCCCTATGTTTTCTTATTATGCACTACAGCAAAGCAAAATACTATGTGCCTGTTTGGAATCATTTCTAAAAACATTTTTCACGTTTTTCAAGAACAAAAAAATGAAAATGCTACTCACATATGTGTTTGGCATCCCATTTCTTGAAAAACAAAAATTGAAAACGTTTTTTTACTTATTCCCAAAAATCAGGAAAACTGAAAACGATTAACCATCGTTTTCATTTCCATTTTTCTTTCCC
>NW_010360676.1:283672-284064 GCF_000414095.1 Morus notabilis | reverse complement strand
TTAAATATTATTATATATTTTTAAAAATTAAACCACCAAACACAATTTTAGTTTTTTTTAAAACTGAAAACAATCTCGGAATAAAACTACCAAACGCATTTTTAAAAATGATTTCAAAATGAAAATGAAAACGTTTTCGTTTTCATTTTCATACAGAAAATAAAATCATTTTGGAACGAGTTCCAAACGCAATATATGTGTTTCATACATCTATTGGAAAAGTCAATTTTTTATGGGTTTCTTTATTAATATACTTTATATCTTAACAGTTCATGTTTCTCTTTCTTTTTTTTTTCTTTCTATTTTTATGTTTTTCCAGCTCTTAACATGAAGTTATCTATTTAATTCTTTCTTTGCCTATTTTTGTAGCTTGTAGATGAAAAAAAAAAAAA
>NW_010360676.1:251516-283225 GCF_000414095.1 Morus notabilis | reverse complement strand
TCCCTACAATGCACGGAAACATGCATTTATTTTGTTTTCATGGATATGCCAACCTGAGTAACCTGATATCACCCGACAAATTACGAGTTTGTGGGCTTAAGAGGGTGTTGCGGTTCAAAGTTGTCTCAACCCGCACCGTGCGGCTCGGCTCAATTTTTCGGCTCAACCCGAGCTTATTCGGCCGAATTACACTTCTACTTTCTATCATTACCCTTCATCACGTGTATTTTATTATTATTTTATTTAAAGAATAATATATTATATTAATAAAGTGTAATTGTCAAATAATGTAAAAAATAATAGAGAGCACTATAAACCTACTTCTTATTGCAAATTGTTTTTATGTTAAATCTAAAACATGTTATATTTGCCTTCATAAAAAATATATATATATATATTTTATATTTATTGTCAAAATTGACTTTGTATATAGCATAAATTGAAATTGAAATTGATTTTTTATTTTTTTAGTTTTTATTTTTATTTTTATACCCTTTAGTTTAAGAGTATCAGATTATCATATCATATATTTTAGATTATGACATCGATACGTTCAGATTTTGAATTAGTCCCTTTTTGGTGAATGTTCCCATTTGACTATAAAAAGACTAAAATACCCTTAAAAGTCTATAAGAATATAAAAAACAAAACAAACATTAAACAAAAAATGAATTCTAAAAAACTAAGAATAATAATAAAAAAATTGTTCCCAAAAGTGGGAAGAAGAATGAGAGAGTGATATCAACAAAATTACTTTTTGTATGGACATCGCCCCTGTGTCACTACAATCATGTCATGAAATTGTAATAAAATAATATGAACCTTAGAGAGAAAACAAAGACAAACACACAGTGCATTTGGAATTAATTTCAAAATAATTTTATATTCTGTATGAAAATAGAAATGAAAACGTTTTCATTTTCATTTTGAAATTATTTCTGAAATGCGTTTGGTAGTTTTATTAAGAGATTGATTTCAGTTTTAAAAAAAACTGAAACTGCGTTTGGTGGTTTAATTTTTAAAAACATGTAATAATATTTAAAATAATAATATATTAAATAAATAATATTATTAAATATATTAAATAAATAATATTATTAAATATATTAAATAACCATCATTATATAAGACAAAAACGGTTTCAGAAAAGAGAGAGAAGAAAATGAAAAAAAAAAAAATGAAATCCGTTTTCAGAAAACGAAAACGAGAAAATGAAAACACATTTTTTTCGTTTTCAATTTTTCACAAAAGACAAAAATGATTTTGTTTTCGTTTTTAAAAAATTTTTAGGCCAAACGCATTTTATGTTTCCGTTTTCATTTTTTAGTCTCAAAAAATGTGAAAAGGGTGGGGGGGGGGAGACGCCGACTTGCTTGGCGAGCAAGATGTGCTCCTTCATCTGCGGCATGGGGCCGTCGGCCCCGGAGACGACGAGAATCGCGCCATCCATCTAAGCGGCGCCGGTGATCATGTTCTTGACGTAGTCGGCGTGGCCGGGGCAGTACATGTGGGCGTAGTGGCGGTTCGCAGTCGTACTCGACGGTGGCGGTGTTGATGGTGATGCCCTGGTGTTGATGGTGGGGGGTGGGTGGGCAGTCAGAGATGTGCTCCTTCATCTCCCTCATCTATCTCTATCTCTCTGTAAATCAGATGCAGCCACGATTAGTGACGGCGGCGGCTTCTGACGACTGACGATAGCCACCGAGCGAGGGAATCTCCAGCGGCGTCTCTCGCAATCTGGAGCCATTGTTGCGATCCACGTCGGGATCTCCTCGCGATCTTCTCGTTCAGCCGTCGTTCAAGATCGCCATTCTGACAACCGTTCGCGAGCAAGAAGAACGCCGTCGCTGGAGAAGATGACCGTTCACAAACCAAATCACGATGTCGGAGTGGGGGAGGGGGGTGCAGTCGGGGGGGGTGGGCAGTGGAGAAGAGAGAGAAGAAAATGAAAAAGAAAATATGAAATCCGTTTTAGAAAATGAAAACAGCTTTTTTTCGCTTTCAAAATTTCACAAAACGACAAAAACGATTTTGTTTTTATTTTTTAAAAAAAATTTCACCAAACGCGTTTTCAATTTTTTGTTTCGAAAAACGTGAAAAATGAGATTGAAAACAGTAACAAACAGGGCCACAAGATTTACATTTCTAGTTTGTTTTATGTGGTTTAAACATTTTTACAACAGTGTTTCTACTTATACAAATTTGAATTTCTATTCCAACTTTATGTTTAAACCTACTAATCAAACGGAGGTAGTGGTTTGTCTAAATATTATCAAGAAACTACAAAAATTCACAACAATTATTACTTTACAAGTTTTTAAAGATACATAGACTCCAAGAATATAATATTAATAAATTCAAGTATAAAGACGTATGTTTACTTCAGATATAGAATTATTAGGATTTACAAATATTGTATTGAGCATACCTATAGGCACATGTATTGCATTGCATTGCATGTAATCCATTAGACTTTTCTTTTTCTTTTTCAGACATTAGAATTTTATATTTTCACTTATATATATGAGGATTAAACCTTTTAAGTCAGAGAAATTTTAGTCACGAAAAAATTTTTAGTTACACCTAAAGATTAAAAATTTTTGTGACTTAAAACTCTAAAGATAAAGGTTTTAATCACACCAAAAATTTATGTAAATATATATTACTCAGAAAATTGTCACTGAAGTGACATTTACTTAAAAATTATTATTGAAAGTAGAAGTATAATAAGAAGAAAGTAGAAGTATAATAAGAAGATTTTGTGATTATTAAAAGTACTACCTGAAACCACGTGTGCGTATTTATCGTGTCATTTTTTTATATAAAGATTTAAAGTTTTCTTAAAATTTCTTCTATTGACATAGTATTCCTTTAAGAGTTTAATTTAATAAATAAAAAATAAAAATTTAAGTAGAGTATGGTTAAAAGGAAAATATGTCTTGATTTTTTATTAAAGAGTAAATTATTTATGGAGTATATATGAAAAAAGTAATATTTAAGAGGGTTATAAGGAAAAAAAAAAATACATAGGTAGGAGAAGATATGATATCCATAAAATAATTAGAAAATATATTTTGTGAGGACCACATTTGGAAAAATATTATTGAGTATATGTGAGAGCAACTATTTATACGGAAATAAATTATAGTAGTTTTATTTATGAGATAATTAAACAATAGTTGAGAGTGTCACTGAGATAAAGCATGTGAAAATACAGTGATAAAAAAAGTGTTTCGAAAAAATCTTTAACAGCCTTTAACAGAAAGGAAAAAATAGGGATATATTTAAAATAAATTATTTTAATAAAGTGTAAAGCGTGGAAATAAGTACTTCAAAAAAACAGATTGTAAACAAAATTAGACTGTATAGAAATTTTAGAAAAGAAAAAGCAAATAAGGAAAGGAAAAGATAAAAAAGAAATTAAGAAATGTTTAAAAAGAAAAAAAAGAATATAAAAGGGGTTGCCCATGTGTCAAAAAGAAGGAAAAAACTTCTTTGTTATGCCACATGTAAAAAGAGAGAAACACGTATTGACTGACTGTTTTATGTATGTTAAAGGATAAGCTTTAGTGACATGTTTGTCACACCTAGTAGGCGATTCCAATTAAAATCATAGCGCACGTGCAAGCGGATAAAATGCAACTCATCGTGATGATTTCTCTGTTAGCCTAATCTTCTTTGAGCCGGGACGGTTGAAAATGATCACACCGAGTTCTTTAAGTCTCGTTTATTTTATTGATTTAAATTTAAAATTTGAGTTTTGTTACAGTAAAAAATTTTTAGAATTAATCACATTTAATTTTTTTATTACAGTAAAAAATATTCACATAAAATTACATCTCAATTCAAATTAAAAATTTGAATAAACGAATTGATACGTCCCAACTCTCACGTTAAGCCCTTCCTTTGAGCAGTGATCTTTTGATATTATCACGTGCGTACTCAGTGACGCAAATAGAGGCAATGAGAGAGAACCAAATTTACGCATTCACTGACGCTAGACACAGCCAAATAATATTAATTCTGATCATTTATAATATTTATAATCGTGTCATGATTGGGAAGGAGAAACAATAATTGACAAGCAAATTTCACTACACTATCAATATGATAATCATAAGGATGTTTGACGAGAGGATTCAAATCATGTGATTTGAATTATTTTTAATTTATGTATATTTTTTATAAAAAAAAATATTATAGTGAATTACGAATCATAATTTGAATTAGAAAACGAATCTCTCTACCAAATATCTTATAGTTTGGCCTTTTTCTCTTTTATTTTTGTTGAGTTAGCCTGCAGGTTGAGCCAAAAAAAAAAAAAAATGAGGAGAAATCATTTAATCAATTAGAGAAATACATATAATAGCATTAGTGAAGTTTTCCTAGTTAAGAGAGACAATTATATACGTGGAGTTTCAGATAGAAAAAGATAAGTTGATCTCTACCTCTTGACTTTGTGAAGTACCTTTCTTTGTCTGTCTTTTTATTTTTTATTTTTTATATTTTACTAATGTTTATCCTCCATATATCAATGGTTGGAAAGCTACACAATATGTATTAATTCATTGCTCACCACTGCATACTGCATGGCCCACACAACATTATATAGATATAGATCTTATTATAAGAACTCGATCGGAAGTCAGAAACTATTCCTATAGAGCTCTAATCCAATCATATAAAATATTATTCAGCTTCAACCACGTAAAAACACACTATGGAAGATCCATTTTTGTACACAAGTACCCTTTCCCTTATCATCGTTCTAATAGCTTTGAAGCTCTTTCTCCAAACTAAAAAACGACACGAAAACCTCCCACCATGCCCGCCTTCACTTCCCATCATCGGCCACCTCCATCTCTTGAAAATCCCTATCCACCGAGCCCTCTACCGTCTGTCCGAAAAATACGGCCCCGTTTTCTCCCTTTGGTTTGGGTCTCGTCGCGTTGTTGTCGTTTCATCACCCTCCGCCGTCACGGAATGTTTCACAAAAAACGACGTCGTCCTCGCCAACCGCCCTCCCCTCCTCATGAGCAAGCACCTCGGCTACAACTACACCACCATGGCGTCCTCCCCCTACGGCGACCACTGGCGCAACCTCCGCAGCATCGGCGCCATCAACATCTTCTCCGCGAGCCGCCTGACCACGTTCTTGGGCATCCGGAGGGACGAGATCAAGCGATTGCTCGTCAAACTCTCTCGGAATTCGATGGACGGTTTCGCTAGGGTTGAGCTGAAGTCGATGTTTTCGGAGATGACGTTCAACATCATAATGAGAACGGTGGCGGGGAAGCGGTACTACGGCGACGACGTGACGGACGAGGATGAGGCCGCGAGGTTCAGGAAGATCATGAAGGAGGCTAGCGCCTACGGCGGGGCGGTGAATCCCGGGGATTTCTTGCCGATTCTGAATTTGTTTGTCAAGGAAGGTTATGAGGAGAAGGTGAAGAGGATTGCTAAGGCTGCGGATTCCTTCTTGCAAGGTTTGATTGACGAGCATCGGATCAAGAAAGAGAGTAGAAACACCATGATTGGTCATTTACTTTCTCTAGAGGAGTCGCAGCCTGAATACTACACTGACCAAATTATCAAAGGCCTTATAATGGTTAGTATATTTTTTATAAAATTTTTTGCTGTATTTTTATTTTATATATACGTATATATTATATTAAGTTTTAGGTGGGGATCTAAAGGTCACACCTCAAAATTCAATCAGTCATGAACTTATGACTAGACTTTTACTGGATGTATAAATAGTTAGTAGCTCGTTTTAGTAATAAAATCAGAGTTAATAGCACACGAAACCGATAGTAAACTGTTGTCGTTGGTTCTTTTTTTGTTTTTTTTTTTTTTTTTTTTTTTTTTTTTTTTTTTTTTTGTTATCATACAATATCGTTCTTAAAACAATACGTGTATGTATAGTTGACTTAATTTGTTATAATATGTTGTGTCATGGATGTGTCAGAACTTGTTATTGGCCGGGACAGACACATCTTCAGTAACATTAGAATGGGCAATGTCCAATCTGCTTAACCATCCCCACGTCCTCAAGAAAGCCAGAGCTGAGCTAGATGCTCAAGTTGGTCAACGACAAATGGTTGACGAACCAGATCTTTCAAAACTATCCCACCTCCAAAACATCATCTCCGAGACACTTCGGCTGTACCCAGCAGCTCCGCTACTCGTGCCACATTACTCGTCTGACGACTGTACCATCGACGGATATGACGTGCCACGTGACACGATCTTATTGGTCAATGCGTGGGCAATACATAGGGACCCTAAGCTTTGGGATGATGCGGAGAGTTTTAAACCCGAGAGGTTTGAGACTAGTAGTGAAGGTGGTGATCAGGACACCAAGATGATGCCATTTGGCCTGGGACGGAGGGCATGTCCTGGTGCGGGCATGGCCCAAAGAGTAGTGGGTTTGACTTTGGCGTCGTTGATTCAATGCTTTGAGTGGGAGAGAGTTAGCGAGGAAGAGATCGACATGGTTGAAGGTAGAGGGGTCATTATGCCAAAAGCTGTGCCGTTGGAGGTCATGTGTAAAGCACGCACTATCATGAAGACCGCATCTCTTTCAGATTCTCTGGTTGATATTTGATATATATAAATATATATATTTACATATATGGATAAATTTGGTTAATATGTTATTGACTAAATGTGTATGAGTTCTAGCAATGTTATCAACTTGAATTATATAACATTACTTACTCTATCATTTCAAAAGTTGTAGTATCTAGGTAGAATCCTGATCAATTATGCAAGTCTACCTAGATCAATTATGTAAGTGGATATATATCAGACGTGTTTTTAATGATGGATACATTTTTATTAGTGATTATCAATTGAATATAAGAATTTTAGAATATAGCGTGATAAAAATTTAATCTTATTAATTATTATACATTTTTATGATCAACTATCCAATATATTATAATCGTTTGATTAATATCATACGATTAAAATAATCATACCCATAAATGAGTAAATATTGAAGTAACTATTAAAACCACGTAAGTATGTTATATATAATGTATTTTATGCTGTGATATTTTATTGCTATAAATTAAGGGTACTTGATACTATTAGGTTTGATTTTTTTTTTTGAATTTATAAGTTTTATTTGAACTTTTAATTTTGTACAAATATTATCCTTTAACTTAATAATTATTGTAAAATATTGCTATTAAAATTTGGATTAAAAACGTACGCCTTTGTTAGTGAGCTCAATCGAAGCATGGATATTGAAATTTCGGCGGTACGGAAAAACAATTAAAGGAAAATTTGTTAACAACATCGATCATTTTTTAGAAAAAACTAAGAGCCATTAAGCATTTTCCCTTTTGTAGCATACTGTTGACCATCTCAAGATAGGCCATCTTTTTTTATTGTCGACAGGCTGTGTCGGAATCACGTAATTTGTACTTCTTTTTTTTTTTTTTTTTTTAGTGTATAAACTGATCGTAGCAAGTTACATTTTATGGTACCAAAACACACTAGGAAAAAAAAAAAGTCCAAGATAGAATGATAAAATTGATCAAAGAACCAAAAGACTTCTCATGAACAAGAAACAATCAAATTCTCTTTTTTCCATGCAGTATAAAAGGCAAGTTAAATACATCCTATTCAGTATTCAGTATTCAGTAACTGATCTCAGGAAATAAAATGAAAAAAAAAAAAAAGAGAGGACAAAAAAGTTAGAGTGGTTCGACAATATATCTACATCACGGCTAAAAGGAATGAGAGAATTAACTATTATAAGAAACATTATTAACATACTTCATATAATTAAATACATGTTATATTCATCAAATAATACAATTAATAATGTTAAAAGACTCATAATCACTAATAAGAGTAACGATATTGGTTAAATATTAGCCCTTTTTAGTGCCTAGAAGCTGGCACATGGAACCAGGTGGAGACCGGTGGGGGCACGTGCCGTAAGAAAACCAAACAAAATATATACCTGACAGTGCTCCCTCTAATAACTTATTAGGGCCTTTAATCTTTAGATTTTTAAGTAATTTTGATAAATATTCTTTAAAAATACATAAATCGAGATTTTTATCATATATTTTTTATTCATAATCTTTTAAGTCTAATAATTATAGTAATAAAAGAATATTTATTAAAAATAAAAGATAAAAATTAAGTCTCAATGCATAAATTCTCCATTTTTTCTACGCTTTTTGTTTGGACTTAGTTGGAGATGATGTGGTGAGTGTTAAGTGACCCATCTTTCAAATCGTTTGAAAGGTGTGAATAAAAATATCTAATATATATATATATATATTTAATGGATAAATCTTATATATCACAAATTCACAATTGCATCCTCCAATTTTCATCTCTTGTTTTCTATTCTGCCTCCAGTCGCTTTCCTTTTTTCTTATCTCTTAACTCTTATTGTTTCTTCTCAAAAGAAAAGGGAAGAAAAAAAAAAAACTGTCTCATTCTAATTTTTCAACCGGTACTATTGTGATTTTTTTAATCTCAATGAAATTTATGACTAAAAGATGTTACATATTTATGTCTTCATTTCTCCCTCACTGAATTCAAAATCAGCCTCCGTCCCTACCTAGAAGACCATTCCAATAAAAAAAAAATCATATTGCATCCGTATCCATATAAAATGCAGCTGATCAAAATGATCAAATATTTCTATGTTAGCCTAACCAACACAATATCTTCGTTGAGCACATCAACATGTCAGCTCTACATCATTATGACTAAGATTCTCGTCTCTGAAAAACATCAACAAGAATTGCTTGAAAAACGAAGGGAGGCCCTAGAGACCCCCTCCTCGGGTTTTCTTGACCGGCTTAGTTAAGTTTTGTTTATTTTGTTAATTCGAATCATAACTCAAATTTTATTTATAGTATTTTCTCTCATAAAAATTTAAATATAAAATTTTTTGTTATAGTATTTTCTTTAACATGAATTCACTTTTTAACTTAAATTCTCAAATTTTAAGACTCACATCTGCTTATGGTGACTAGTAAGCACCATCCACCATTGGCAGGTTTGCCACAGCTTTGCCTCAACTATAACAAACTTGCTTAGCAAGCTCGTTAAGTGTGATGTCTGTCTACTACAAACTAGTCAGAGCACATATTAAGGGCCCGTTTAGTTCGCTAATTTAAGTTTTTAATTTGAGTTGAGATATGATTTTATGTCAGAGCTTTTTACTGTAACAAAAAAGTTAAATGTGACTGTTCTGAGAGCTTTTTATTATAGCAAAACTTGAATTTTAAATTCAGATCGGTGAAATGAATGAGGCATAAACTCCTTATTGTATGTATATTATGGAGCACTACTTACATATTTTCCTCTAGCTTTTCATGTGGACTGGCAACTGACTAACTGAAAGCTTAAAAATGACTTCTCAAGTTAGTATCCTCTTAAAAGACCCTCATTTTGAGAGATTATTATGCACTGTAATGACTTCTAAAGTATTGGTTTAATATCAGATTGAACAGGTAATTTGTCATAGAAGAATTAAACATTATATCAATTTGCCAAAATTCCGACAAAGTGTCCGACTTCGAGGAAAACGAAGATCCAATTTATTCGTTAAGTGCACAATTATTGATGACTCGTCAGAATTGCACACAAAGTTGTGGAGCAAATCTTCACTACTTGCCTATCAGTTTTTATGATCACGTACTCACTGACGTATTCTGGTCCACTATACGCAATCCCTGACGTAAGATGTGGTATCAGCTGATTTGTTTCATCGTTTAGCATGAGTAAGGCGTAAAATATTAAACAATCACTCTCATTTGGGAATAGGTTGGTAATAAAAGAAGTACAAGAATTTATCCACACAAAAAAAAAAAGGAAGGCGGAAAAAGAACAAAAAAAAAACCCTCCAAAATGCAACAATAATAAAACTTAATTAACTTGCACATTGAAAAAAAGTTGCAAATATATCTCATCAAAATTACCGGTAACTTGTAAAATCTAGTGGAAAATGACAGCTTAACTTTCGACACTATAATACAATGAGAAAAAGTTTTTTTTTTTTTTTTTTTGGTATATATAAAGAAACTGTGTATCATTTAAAAGAAATATTTAGGCTGATCACCGGCTTTTTCTTGTATAAGAAGGAAAAGAAATGAACCCACCTTACCTAATCAAAGGTAAATTATGAGAAGATGACAGTCCAAGGTACTTTTTAATTTTCTTTCACATGGGCAATACTCTCTTGTCTTCTCCACTATTTTCTACGGCTTTCATGCCTACCCTCTAATAGCTACAGTGATCCGAAAACTAATATAAATACCCCCGCACCAGTTAATAATGCCAACAAACAATCACATGCACTAAAAAGGTAGATCCACATCTAGGTTTAGAATACAGAAATCCTACCACAGAATTTCGACACCAAAATCTTATCCTATAACGTTTATTCGATATATACATATATATTACAATAGCCTCAAATTCCACTATGAACCAAGTGCAAAGCACATCAATATGGAAGAGCCCTTCTTGTACACGTTTCTTGCCCTCGTCATCCTTCTCCCAATTTCCATGCTTTTCCTAAAAGCCAGAAAACGACATAAAAATCTCCCACCAAGCCCACCTTCATATCCGGTGATCGGTCACCTCCATCTCCTGAAAATCCCACTCCACCGAACTCTACTCGGCCTCTCACAGAAATACGGTCCAGTTTTCTCCCTCCGATTTGGCTCTCGCCGCTTGGTTGTCTTATCATCACCCTCGGTGGTCGAAGAATGCTTCACCAAAAACGACGTCGTCCTCGCCAACCGCCCTCCCCTCCTCATAAGCAAGCACATCGGCTACAACAGCACCACCGTCTCGACCGCCCCCTACGGCGACCACTGGCGCAATCTCCGCCGCATCGCCGCCATCGAGATCTTCTCCGCGGGCCGCCTCAAGATGTTCTTGGGCATCCGGAGGGACGAGACCAAGCGATTGCTCACCAAACTTTACTCTCACTCCCAACAAGCCGGCGATAATTTCGCCAAGGTTGAGCTTAAGTCGATGTTTTCGGAGCTGACGTTCAACATCATAATGAGAATGGTGGCCGGGAAGCGGTACTACGGCGAGGGCGTGACGGACGAGGAGGAGGCAGTGGAGTTCAGGAAGATCGTGAAGGAGGCTGCGGCCTCCGCCGGGGTGGCTAATCCCGGAGATTTCTTTCCGATTCTGAATTGGTTTGGGAAGGACGGTTACGAGAAGAGGGTGATGAGGCTGGCTAAGAAGACTGATGCCTTCTTGCAAGGTCTGATTGACGAGCATCGGAGCAGGAAAGAGAGTAGAAACACCATGATCGATCATTTACTTTCTCTCCAGGAATCGCAGCCTGAGTACTACACGGACCAGATTATCTAAGGATTTGTACTGGTTAGTAAAATACCCTTTCTAGCTATCTACTAATACATTTTTTAGTTTCATTTAGTTATATATATAATACAGGTTTAATTTGCTTATAATCCTACGCACAAGACTATATTATCATATATAATATATAAAAGTGAAAATGGATAACTAATTTCTAAGTATTACATATATATAACATAATTGTTATATATAAAATAGATGGTATGTTATATTTCTCACTTTTATATGTTATATGACAGTATAATTCTGTCGGCTTGAAATATAAGATTTTCAACATCAAAATTGAGTGATGATGAATGAACATCAACTATAATACAGTCCTCTACCACATGCACAACATATTAATGTTATATACGTATAGTCTCATTAACTAATACGTTCTTTTGCAGGTATTGTTGTTGGCGGGGACGGACACATCCTCGGTAACACTAGAATGGGCCTTGTCCAATTTACTCAACCACCCCCATGTTTTAAAAAAGGCTAAACAAGAATTAGATGCTCAAGTTGGTGAACAACACTTGTTAGAAGAACAAGACCTTTCTAAACTTCATTACCTCCAAAGCATAATCTCTGAAACTCTTCGGTTGTACCCAGCGGCTCCATTGCTTCTACCACACTACTCGTCTGATGACTGCACCATTGGCGGATACGACGTGCCACGTGACACAATCGTATTGGTCAATGCATGGGCCATACATAGAGATCCAAACCTGTGGGATGTTGCCGAGAGTTTTAAGCCAGAGAGGTTCGAGATGGGCGAAGGTGAGGCCCACATCCTTATGCCATTTGGGATAGGGAGAAGGGCCTGTCCTGGGGCTGGCTTCGCCCAACGTGTAGTGGGCTTGACTTTGGGGTCTCTGATCCAGTGTTTTGAGTGGGATTCAACGGGGAAGAAGGTTGACATGACTGAAGGTAAAGGGCTCACCATGCCAAAAGCGGTGCCACTAGAGGCCATGTGCAAGGCACGCCCCATCATGAATGCGGTTCTCTCAGAAGCTATACAGAATTAAGAAAAAAGTGATTTGAGAAAATAATGTACGATACTCAATAAGATTTCTATGTTTTCGGCATAAGGGAAAACAAATAAATCTAAATGCCGGACTAGATTGTTGAACCAACGTTTATTAAACTGTTGGAATGTTAATGTTAATAAGCCTTTCGTTGAAGCTGATCCATATTAGAATTTGCTTTTAACGCCGTGACATCGATAGTGTAACCTGGCTTTTTCTGTGGTATGTACCATTAGAATCTTATATATTCTTTGAATATTGTCTCTACTGGGAAATGTATTTGCATGAGGCGAAGGACTTGGGAGCTGGATCCACTTGGGTTACCGTCAGGGAGGGGGTCTCCTTTATTTTATTTTATTTTTAATTTTTAATTTTTTTCTTTTAATTTTAACCAATTTAATATATTTAAAATAATATTCGGTATGGATAAATAAAGATAAGTTGGCTCTATTACCACCCCTTAGTCAAATTGGGAACCGATTTATGCTGGGGGTGGATTCCATTTTCAAAATAGAATTAACAAACCCAATAGCCAACAAGGATTCCACTTCATTGACATGTTTAGGCTTTACATATATATATAATATGTACATATATATATATATATATATATACAAATAGGTCAACCCGTAAATCCCTTAAGTTTGAGAACTTACCATGATTCACAAAGGTTTCAAACACGAAGAACTTCGTTTCTTCATGTGTGTAAATTCTTTTCCATCAGATGCTTTATAAGATCTTTTAATTAATAAAGGTTCTGCATAAAAAAAGTGCATGCATTTGGTTTAATTTTACAGGAGGTGACGAGGAATTCTGTTGTATATTACTTTGTACTTAATGGTAGTTTTACTTATATATATATATATATATATATATATATATGTCGTCTAATCTGCTATTTTTATTAGTGGCGCTTCTTACCTATCTGTAGGCGCAAAAAGCACTCCTTATATATACTGTATAACAATTATAAGCAAGATATGATCCCTACTTAACACATTCGAAACGATTGACGAGAAGAAAGTTAACTTGTTTTTTTTTTTTAAGAGAAAACTATTCTTATAGAATAGCGACTGCTGAATTAATTTAATAGTCCTCATCAATAGATATTGATTTTGCTTAAATTTTTGTTTAGTTATTAGCCCACTAATAAAAATTTTCGGCTCCATCACTAAATATGTATTAGATATTGTCCAACTAGAAAAGAGAAAATGAGATAAAAAAAAAGAAATAATGAATTATTCAGTGGACTTATCCATCCAATGAGAATGAATTATTTAAGCATTTTGTCTACGTCGGCTTTTTACATTTATTTTTCTCTTTTTTAATATGTAATGCATTGAATGTTAAGTCAAAAGTATCATTATTATTCTACCTAATTCTCTTATTTTAATCGATTAACTTTAAATAATAATTTTTATTTTTAAAATACTATTATTCAAATTTTTTTTTTTTTTTTTTTTTTTTTTTTTTTTTTTTTTTTTTTTGCTTTTTAAACGTGCCTTCTTAAATTGCTGCCTTTTTCTCTTAACTTAAAATACTGAACGAAAGTATATACTATAACATTTTTTTTTGAACTTAAGTTCCTAACTTTTTTTCTTTTTTAATTATAGTACTACGTACTTTGAGTTAAAAATATATTCATATACATTTTGAAGTTAATCTGTCATGAACAATCCATTTTGTTTCAAATTGAGCACATAAAAGGAAAAAAAAAAAAACCCCGTAATCCAAATACAACATATATATATATATCTATATATATAACACAAGAATCATCACCCAATTTCTCAAAATTATTTAAAAAATAAAAAAAATTAAGACCTTCACAAAACTTTGAATAGATATCAATATGATCTTTTTCAATTTCCATATTGCTAGGTGTTGATCACTAATCTCTTTTTTTTGTCTTGCCTTCAACTTTACAAAGAGAAAATTGAAAGATATCAGCCCCTACTGTGCAGATGCATGATAGAAAGTAGTTTTTTTTCCCCTCTGCCAATGGAATAGCAAGGGACTCTAGCAGAGAAAATTGAATAATAGAATTTTAGAAATAAAATTAATTATTTAAAGTAAATTATCAAAATAAAGGAATTAGGTAGAATAATAATGGTGCTTTTGACTCAAAAATCAATGTAATAGTCATTAGGAAAGAGGAAAAAAATGTAAAAAGTTGACACAAACAAAATGTCCAAATGATTTATTCTCATTGGTGATGCGGTACACCCGATTTACTGAGTAAGGGCTCGTCTGACATTACTTTTGAAGGCTGCTTTTAATTTTATGTAAGAAGCTACAGTAGGTCAGGGTGTTTGGCAAAACTTACTTTTGTCTAGCAACTTTTAAAAACGGTTGCCCCGTCGTAGAATTTGAGAAGCAAGTCATGGTTACTTTTTCACAGCAGCTTCTACTGTCATTGTTCGAGTTTACTAAAATGACCATAATAATAAATCTTAATTCCCAATCAATTCATTTCATTTCTTCCAAATCAAATTAAAGAGTATATTTTATTTTAAATGTTTATTTGAAAATTAAAAATCTTTAATGAATATCTTATATATTAAATTTTAACAATATATTTTTATTATAATGTTGTAAGTTTGAAAAATAATTTACCTTCAGTTATTTGCATTATTTAATTTTTTATAGATATATAATTTATCTCATTGAATAAAATCAATTTATTTTTTAGAGATATCTTCATAAAATGAAAATTAAATTTTTTAGTATTTTGGTGTATAAATATTATGAATATTAACTATAAAAATTGAAAAAAAACTAATTATAAATATGTGTTTTAATGTATGTCAATTTTAGTCATTATATATCTTCACAACAACTTTGTAGATAGTTCACCAAACATCTAAATTTCTGCTTTATGTATTGACAACAGCTCTGAAAAAAATTTATCAAACGCATATATGATTCTGATCGTAGTAAATTCTGACTAACAATAGAAATTTTTAACCGCATAACTATGCCAAACTGATCTTAATCTCTCCGAAGAAATAAAGCAGATCAGATAGATCCAAATTAAGTTGTTTTTCCATACTCGGGCATCACGCTTTTCTTTCTCGGCACTTTTTTTGCATTATATACGGAAGGTACGTCAGTACACGACCCACATCACTTAATATTGTCAACGACCATAGTACTAAATTAGGTTCATTTATATCTTTTAAGATCAATTCTATAGTACTACTCTACATTTCTTATAGATCAGTTCCAACCCCCACAAACCTTATCCAATAACGTTATTATAAAATTCACTATCAACCTAGCTAGAATTCGTCCAAGCACATGACCATGGAAGAGGCCTTAGTCCTGTACACATCTCTTTTTCTTATCATCATTCTAATAGCTTTGAAGCTCTTTCTCGAAACCAAAAAACGACACAAAGACCTCCCACCAAGCCCACCTTCTCTTCCCATAATCGGCCACCTCCATCTCTTAAAGATCCCACTCCATAGATCTCTCTGTGGTCTCTCCCAAAAGTATGGCCCCGTTGTCTCCCTTTGGTTCGGGTCTCGTCGTGTTGTTGTCGTGTCCTCGCCCCCGGTGGTCGTGGAATGTTTCACCAAAAACGACGTCGTTTTGGCCAACCGCCCTCGGCTCATCATGAGCAAGCACTTCGGCTACAATAACACCACCGTCACGACCTCCCCCTACGGCGACCACTGGCGCAACCTCCGCCGCATCGGCGCCATCGAGATCTTCTCCTCCAGCCGGCTCAAGATGTTCTTGGGCATCAGGAGGGACGAGATCAAGCGATTGCTTATCAGAATTTTCCCTCACTCCCAACGAGGCACTGATGATTTTGCCAAGGTTGAGCTTAAGTCGATGTTTGTGAACCTGACTTTCAACATGATAATGAGGATGGTGGCGGGGAAGCGGTACTACGGCGAAGGCGTGACGGATGAGGCCGAGGCGCTGCAGTTCAGGAAGATCATGAAGGAGGCCATCGACTCCGGCGGGTTGGCGAATCCCGGGGATTTCTTCCCCATTTTGAATTGGTTTGGGAACGGAGGTTATGAAAAGAAAGTGAGAAGGCTGGCTAAGCAGACTGACGCCTTCTTGCAAGGTCTGATCGAGGAGCACCGGAGTCGGAAAGAAAGTAGAAACACCATGATCGATCATTTACTTTCTCTGCAGGAGTCGCAGCCTGAGTACTATACTGACCAGATTATAAAAGGGTTTATACTGGTTAGTATACTAGAGAATATAATTTCCACATCTTACATCTAATTATTTGTTCCATTTTTTTTTTTTTCAATTTCCCCAGTTTAATTAATACTAGAGTACTAGTTTGAAATTTCACTTTATGTAACTAGATTTCCATTCCTTTCAACGGAAAAAAAAAATAAAAAAAAAACTAGATTTTCATATGTGTCATGTATATAATTAACCTTTTGATCTAGATATGTTTCAGCCAAGAAAAACCTTAAAAACTTGAAAATCAGAATAATAATAAGAAAGTACGATCCAGTCACATAAGTAGAATGATCTAGAAGTGTGGGTTATATAATTTGCTAAGTTTCACATCGTTTTTCCATTCTTGCCTTTCTTTATCGCTAAAAAACAAGTGAAATCACTAAGTCAATTAATGTAATTTAAAGGTCAAAGCGAAATTGCAACTATACTAGAAATTGAGCGACTCTTTCTGAGTACAGTGACGCACAAAAATATATAGTTATTTAATTATAACTTCTAAGTATCTCTCTTACTTAATAGATCATAGCTAGGTTTTCATTTAAATTAAATTTTACTAGGCACGCCTTGCAGGTGAACACGTTGTACTTTGGGATACTGCGTTTTTAGCATTTAGCGTGTGTAAGATAAGACAGAATAAAATAAGATAAGAAATACCAAAAAAAAAAAGTAACGCGTCGCTGTGACGTTCGTGCCTGTCCCTAACTATATGTATGCGAATATTACTTAAATATAAGCATGATAACTTAAGCTGTATATGGCACATATTTGTACAGATAAGATTGGTTATTTACATTGTCTAAATTTTGCAGGTATTGTTGTTTGCTGGGACACACACATCCGCGGTGACATTAGAATGGGCGATGTCCAATTTACTCAATCATCCGCACATCCTCAAAAAAGCCAAAGCTGAAATAGATGCTGAAGTTGGTCCTGAAAACTTGGTGGACGAACAAGACCTTTCAAAACTACAATATCTTCAAAACATAATCTCCGAGACCCTTCGGTTGTACCCGGCGGCTCCGCTACTTGTGCCACACTACTCATCCCACGACTGCACCATTGGCGGATACGACGTGCCACGTGACACGATCTTATTGGTCAATGCATGGGCCATACAAAGGGATCCTAAGCTTTGGGATGATGCTACGAGTTTTAAGCCGGAGAGGTTTGAGATTAGTGAAGGTGACACCAACAAGATGATGCCATTTGGGCTGGGAAGAAGGGCTTGTCCCGGGGCCGGCCTGGCCCAACGGGTTGTGGGCCAGACTTTGGGATCGTTGATCCAGTGTTTTGAGTGGAAAAGAGTTAACGAAGAAGAAGTTGACATGACCGAAGGTCGAGGGTTCACCATGCCTAAAGCGATGCCATTGGAGGCCATGTGCAAGGCGCGCCCCATCATGAGTACAGTTCTCTCAGAAGCTAGCCGTGATACTTAGTAGATCCTTAGTATATACTTAGTAGATTAGTAGATATGTTACGTCTAAAAAAAGGTTTGCTTAACATAATAGTAATGTCATATGTTTGTAATATTTTAGATACGAGAGGAGTACTTAAATTAGTTTGTATTACTTTCATTTGGTTAATTTATAGGCTGTTTTAGAACCTTTTTTACTATGGATTTCCCTGATATTATTTCTATTTATTACTTTTTTCTTTTCTTTGATATAAGCTTTCTTAATGCCTTTTTCAAACGAAAAATTAATGAAAAGAAAGGGAAGAAAGGAGAAAAGTGCCTACAAAGGTCCAAAAATGAAAATGAAAACAATTATCTAATAAAACTAAAGAATCTAAACAAAAAGAATGAGACTATATAAAGCAGCAACCATTGAGAAAACAAAACCATGCATGTCCTCAATTTCTCCATTGTCACTTTGAATTCTAAGCTTATAATAAGCTTATTTTTGCAGTCTTCTTCATGTTTGTCTCAATTTTTCAAGGTTCTCCGTTTTATTTTAGAAACCTAATTCTACAACTTCCATCTCTTTCTGAGAAGTAGTCTGATTGTTGATCATCAGTGAATTGTTCGCTTTAAAGCCTCGTGCTTCATAAGGATCTATATCAACATCACCTTTTATATATAATTGCCTAATATTATCGTATCATATCCATTTTCTAGCTATATAGCATCTAATTGATAAACTGTAGCCACATTGGCCTCTGAATTGATACCTGGATTGACAACAATTTGGCTGCATCAAGGTTATCTATTTTATTATGAGTTATATAGATTATCATGATTAAATAACATGATATCGTCTCTAGAAGTTTCGTAGCGAAATGTGTCGTAGACCGCGGCATAAGGAGGCGACGGGAGTAGGGGTGGAGTGAGATGAGGATTAGCGATATCTACAATTTCTGCTATTTTTTTAACGCAGGATTAGTGATATCTTCCACTTATGTTATTTGTTAAGAATGAGTGAGAGTTAAAAGGATAGTCATAAATGAACAAAAACTTAAATTACTATATTGCCCTTTTTACCATTTCATGCTATACTTTTTGAAGGATAAAATTATCTTTTCAAAATTTTAATGGGTGGATTGCATGAATCCTCTCATAAGTAGAAGGAAGCAAAATGGTGAGTCCGGAAAGATAGAGCCTCCTTCTGCCTCTCCTCTCTTTCTAATCAAACAATGGACTGGGGCTCTTCTTGTCTAAAAACTTTTTAAGGAGATTTAGTTTTAGATTACGGGAACTTCTCTAATAGGACCAAAAAAAATAAAGCATCCATATTTATCTATTTTTAACCGCAAGATCTGTATTAGAAATTGTCTATTCTGCATATTTTTTCAGTCTGATGTGATTTTAATCCGATTTAATAATTAAAAACTAACAATACAGTTAGACTAGACCTATCAGAAAAACTCGCTTAGATTATTTGTTCTTCTTTTCTTTAATTTTGTCATGTTGAAGATTAAATTAGTGTTGATCGAGAACTGATATGTGTAATGAAAAAGTAAGTACATACCTTCTAAAATAAATCTAAAATACAAGATTAAAAAATAATAATACAAACAAAAAAAAAAAAACCTTCATCAAGCAATTTGTTAATCAGCACGCTGGGAGCCGGCGGAATTGAAAAAAACCACAAATACACCGAAGAATCTATCAGTGAAAAAATCAGTGTGCAAGTTCATATCAGTTTCAATCACTCAAAATCCAGAGAGAAGAGAACCAAACTTGTGTACGCATTCAGTGACGTAGACTTATCCGCAGCTGCCGCTTAGCAATCTGGAAATCTGGATGCGTGTGTGGACCGTCAACAGACAAATTTAAACTATTGTAGATCATGTCATCATGACACTGTTGAGTGCATTTATGTACTATATTTAGGTCGTCTATCTACTAAATTATTAATAGATCGTATTATTATATTAACACTCATGAAGAATTGTATGTGTACCATATTAATAATTAATAAATACACACCATTTTATTTTACGTATTTTTTACGGTAAGATCTCTTAAAAAAATTTATCAGTAGAGTATTATTTTTTAACTGTTAGATTAATTTTTTAAATAGTTAGATCTTCAGTATGAATAGTTTTACGAGACGTGTTTTAAATTTTTTAAACGGACCTATACAAATCTTATCATTAAAAAATTAATCTAACAATTAAAAATAATGATCTCACTGGATTCACAATAAAGAATGCCTTTATTTTAAGTGGACATTAGCAACTCCAACTTAATGATCTCACCTCTGGGTTCACAATAAAGAATGCCTCTATTTTAAGTGGACATACATTATATAGCAAGTCCAACTTACTATTGTCTAGTGATAGACAAAGATAACAACTCCACTTATTATTGTCTAGTAATAAACAAAGATATAGCAGCTGATCCACTTATTTGTCAAAGTGGAAACATTAAAAAATTATAATGTGGTAATTTAACTTTTAGTCTATGTTCACGGAAGAAAAAAATGAAGATCTTTTATTATTAAAAGAACAAGGAGATTACAAAATCTTATTTCATATACTCTCTCAAAACTTAAACTGCTCCAATAGACGCAAAGGGTTCTCACAAAAGGAAAATAAGGGAATACAAAAATCTATTGTCTCACACATTCAGGTATATATGCTCGCACTATTGCCAAAATATGTTGCCAAGCAACGTGTGTGTATATATATAAGGAAATTGCGGTAAATAACAACTTTATGAAATTAAATGAGGTAAATAATAGATTTGTAAACTATTTTAAGTAAATAGTAGGGTAAGTAAAAAAATAACTTATGTGGTAAAAAATTTTAAAAAGAATCTTTATTTATGTAGAAAAAATCTTTTACCAATCGTAAAAAGAAAATTTAAGTGAAAATATGTATTTTTTAATAGTAAATGAATTATTTACGTGATAAATGATTTATTTACTACATAAACTATTATTTACTTCAAATAATTTTAAAATCTATTATTTATTATATTATATATATATATATTTATTGAGGCGAAAAAAAAAACGTGGATAGCCAAAATATCTGCCCGTGGGCACCACCGTGGGAAACAAATTTTGCAAACTTAGGGGATTCAACGTGGCATGTTTTGAGTCACAACCAAGACATCCCATTCCGAAAACCCATATATACGTACAATAACATTTTTAAGTCCAAGAGGCACAACAATATGGAAGAGACTTTAGTACTGTACACATGCCTATTTCTCATCATCACTCTAGTAGCTTTCAAATTGTTTCTCCAAACCAAAAAACCACACAAAAACCTGCCACCAAGCCCACCTTCTCTTCCCATCATCGGCCATCTCCATCTCTTGAAAATCCCTATCCACCGAACCTTCCATCGTCTGTCCCAAAAATACGGCGCCGTTTTCTCCCTCCGGTTCGGGTCCCGGCATCTCGTCGTCGTGTCATCTCCCTCCGCCGTCGAGGAATGCTTCACCAAAAACGACATCGTCCTCGCCAACCGCCCCCGCCTCCTCATGGGAAAGCACCTCGGCTACAACTACACCACCGTCGCCGTATCCCCCTACGGCGACCACTGGCGCAACCTCCGCCGCATCGGGGCCCTCGAGATCTTCTCCTCGGGGCGCCTCAACGCCTTCTCGGGCATCCGGAGGGACGAGATCAAGCGGCTGCTTCGGAGACTCACTCGCAACTCGCTCCAACACTTCGCCAGAGTTGACCTAGTTTTCTCCGGGCTGACGTTCAACATCATATTGAGGATGTTGACAGGGAAAAGGTACTACGGCGACGAGGTTTCCGACGAGGAAGAGGCTCGGCTTTTTAGGGACATCGTGAAGAAGGCTAGCGCCTACGGTGGGGCGGCGAATCCCGGGGATTTCTTGCCGATTTTGAATTGGTTTGGAAGTAACAGTTATGAGAAGAGGGTGAGAAGGCTCGCTAAGAAGACCGATGCTTTCTTGCAAGGTTTGATCGACCAGAATCGGAGGATGAAAGAGAGACCAAATAGTATTTTGAGCCATTTACTTTCACTGCAGGAGTCACAGCCCGAGTACTACACTGACCAAATTATCAAAGGGTTTATACTAGTAAGGAGTATTTATCCTTGTTAATACCTTCCTTTCTTCATTCTTTTTAATAAAAACTCCTAATCGGATTTGAGATATAATTATTAATTAGTTGACAAACAGTACCCAAATAAACGAATAAAAGCTGAAAAAATACTATTATTTGATGCATCACTATTCACCATATTAATAAATTGTAAAATTAGCAATAATTTTTTTAACTTCCTATATTGCTATAAAGATATCATGCGATTAATTTTAAATTTTGTTGTAGTGATTTTAGCCTACGTGATCAATCCCTCAATATACATATTTTTATTTCGTTAAATTAAGATTAATGCTGTTTTAAATAAAAAAAAAAAAGGATTAAGATTAATGCTTTGTAGCTGACTAGCTAGCTGTAAAAGATCTAATGTCGAGTGGATGACTAGATTCCCACTAAGGGTGGGTCTTTGTGATTGGAAACCCTATAAAGTGGAACCACTAATAGGACAAAATGAAGCAAAACAAAAAAAAAAAGGATTGATAAGAACAAGCTCTCTCTCTCTCTCTCTCTCTCTCTCTATCTATCTATATATATATATATATATATTGATTTTTTTTTCTCAAGAGACTAGGGAGGAGATTTTTCGAACCGTTCAGTTTTAACCGAAACTCGTTAACTTTCTCACAAACGGTGATGTCCTTGAATATACTTATTTTGTGTATATACTATAAATAAAATCTCTTCTTTTTAATAAAATATTGTACAATATTTTTTTCGAATGTAATATGAGATTATCCATTTGCCGCTTCTAAGGTGTTATTATTTAATATTTTCTATTTTTGTCACTACTAGAACAGTGCGCGTCAATTCTCGCCTTTGTTATTATTCTCGCCTTATAATAACAAATAGAGATAGATAATACATAGATACCATGGTTCTTTCAATGATCTTCTTGTTGTTCGGTAGTGATTTGTACATATATTGCTCTACGATCTCACTTCGGAAATATGTATATATATATATAAGACATTATATATATTCTCTCATATTTATGTATTTATATTAGAATGGAAATTACAAGGCAATGCAGAAATCGGACACGTTCTTCTCTGCATGCTCTTTATTTGGCATGCATAAAAAGACAAAACAAAGTAATTATGGCTAGGGAGCTTATCATCTCGTTTCCAAACCTACGTACATGAAAGTTTTTACATATAAATGACTTTAGCTATTTCCAAACAAAGGACAAATATGTAATCTTCTTTCAGGTCTTATTACTAGCGGGGACTGAAACATCTTCGGTGACACTAGAATGGGCAATGTCTAATCTCCTCAACCATCCTCACGTCCTCAAAAAAGTCAAAGCTGAGCTGGACACTCAAGTTGGTCAACAGAACTTGGTGGAAGAACCAGATCTTTCCAAACTACAATACTTGCAAAACACAATCTCGGAGACTCTTAGGTTGTACCCAGCGACGCCATTACTAGTGCCACACTACTCGTCTGATGACTGTACCATCGCAGGATACAACGTGCCACGTGACACGATCTTGTTGGTTAATGCGTGGGCCATACATAGAGACCCTAAGTTGTGGGATGATGCGGAGAGTTTTAAGCCAGAGAGGTTTGAAACTCATCATGAAGGCGATCAGATCAACAAGCTACTGCCATTTGGGCTAGGAAGGAGGGCTTGTCCTGGGGCGGGCCTGGCCCAACGTGTTGTGGGCTTGACTCTGGCGTCGCTGATCCAGTGCTTTGATTGGGGAAGAGTCAACGACGAAAAAGTTGACATGGCTGAAGGTAGAGGACTCACCATGCCAAAAGCTGTGCCACTTGAAGCCATGTGTAAAGCACGCCCCATAATGAATACAGTTCTCTCGGACTTTCTAGATGCTATTTAGTGTTTTACTAGAAATATGTTATAGGTAATTAGTTTTCTCCACTTATGTTTTACATAGTTGTACAAACAGGATATGTCACTAAGAAAAAAAAATGTATTGTGTTATTCACCGCATGCATATGTGCTCTTCTCGTCGTTGTTTTTATTATTTTTTTGTATTTTTCTTGTATTTCTGCAATAATTTTAATTTTAGCATATAAAAGTCCATATGACAGTTTTATTCTAATATATGTAATAATTAATCTTGCTCATTATCTATCTTTCGTTTCCTTTCTGCATCCAAATGTTATGTATTTAATGGAACGTTTTGGTCACTCTATCAAGATTGTACAAAATTCTGATAATCAAATTAACTGACTCACAGTCATTGAACCATCAGATGCAAATTGATCAGTTTCAGTTCAAAAAGAGAAACCGACCGGCCTTGTCATGGTCGGTTTCGATATGTGATATATAATTTTAACCGTCGGTTCAAACCAAACCAAACCAAATCGAGGGCATATGTTTATTTTTTTTTCTAACATTTTTTTTCATAATAACATAACTCTACGACCCTTATGACGTTGCTTCCACCATCCTATCCTTTCATGTACGAAAACCCTAGCCCCGGCCCATAAACCCCATCTCTCAAAGACTAAAGATATGACTTTATATGAGAGTTTTTTACTGTAGTAAAAAAGTTAGATGTAATTGTTTGTGAGAATTTTTTATTGTAGCAAAACTCGAATCAGCAAAATGAACGGGGGCTAAAATTCTCAATCTCTAAGCTTTCCACCTCTTTCTTTCTCAAACCCTCCTCTACGCTGTCGCCCGCACCACCGAAGCCATGCAACATCATTTGTCACTGAGAAGGTCATTGTTTATAGCTGTGAAGGCTGTCATCCTATATTTGGTGAGTTTCATCACCCATTTTTCTCGATAAAAGTAGTAGGTATTGATGTTACAATTTTGATATGGTGTTGTTGTATTGTTTGCGAGAAATTAATGTTGTAAGATTATGGTGTAATCCTTTTTTTTTCCCAATCTGCATAAGTATATATTTGCATTGTGCATTATAGAAATTCTGCATTGAAAATAGCAACATAAAACCGACCAGAAATCTAAACCAACCGCTCCTCATCTTAATCACCACTAAAAACAAATATCAACATCAGTAGTTGACTAAAAACGCTAACACTATTAATAGCGTTTTATAGAGCGCTAGGACATCAGACGCTATTAAAAGTCGTAAGAAAACATAACGTTCTAAGAACGTTATGAAAAATGCTATAGAATTAAGATCTTATAACGTTGAAGACAAGTTATTTTCAACCTCTTACAGCTATTTAGCATAACTACAATACAGATTAATAACTTTTTTCCCTTATAATGTTCATACTCTTATAGCTTTTAAAATTATTATTAATATCCTTTTGAATTCATTTAAATAGATGGTGATTTTGAGCAACATCTTACATCCAAATAGGAACATTCAAATTAAAACATAAAAACATTCAACGTATCAATTGTTATCAATATCTACCAAGTTGGCAAGAAGATTATGTCTATAACATAAGTCATACAGTTTGTCCAACTCCTTAACATTCAAAAGTACAAGTAAAGAAAACAAACGAATAGCTAGAGATATCAAAGTATCCAAAACATCTAGCTAAATGGAATGGTGAAGTAAATCCTTCTATCTTGACAAAATGCTTCAACAAAAAAGTCATCTCTACTGTTTAACCTGTAAGAAAGTGATCCACTATCAAAACAATAATCAAACTCAGCTAAAACTTCCACAATTTAACCTGTAAATAAAGCAAGGACTAGTTACACCATTCACAACTACATAGCCACATCCATATATGTTTTGCAGTGAGTTAGAGGAAACATGGCTTCAATGATGCACTAGGCAAAAATTTAATGGCAAAGTTGTAAAATAGAGAGTATCTTACATGTATTGGTATGTAGATAGTTGGAGAAAACATGAGTCTTCATTGCCTACATTTAAACCCGAAGAGAAAAAAAAACTTGTTATCACAATCATATAAAAAAAATAAAGAAAGCACCACATGCATAAATATGGAGTCTTCATTATCACAACAAACGATTTAGCATCAAATATTGTACACTAACCAGTGGATAAAGCCTCATAGATTCGTTTATTACCATGCAAAGAATTTCATTAATCAAACCTTCTCGCTTGAATTTTTTTCTCTTACCATCAGATATTGGTTTGGAATTCTTAGTATTCAAGTTTACATCATTGTCTTTATCATAAGAGTTTTCCTTTCCTTGTTTCCTCGGTGAAACTCTACGCTCCTGTCAATTCCCAAAAGTGGGATTCGTTAAAAATGGCGCACAAATCAAGCATATCAGGTAAAAATAATTCTGAAAATTACTTAATTGCATTAAAAACTATCAATTTGTCGCTAAATCTAACCTGTTCAAGAGACATTTGCGACATACATGAAGAATGCAAGGCTTTTCCCCATTCTCACTCTTACAAGAGGCCACAAAATCTTTGGTTTTTTGACGGCACTGCAACAATCAACATCAAAATTCATTTAAACCCTAGGCAATTTAGAAAATTGACTACAATAACAGCAACAACAACAAAGCCTTAATCCCAACTTCAATTTAGAAAATCAATTTAGAAAATTGACTGCAAAAAAAAAAAAAAAAAAAAAAGATCAAATCATAAAGAAAAGTAAGAAGAAAGAAAGGAAAAAACCTGGTGACAACTCCTGCATAAAACCGTTTAGCAAAGCAAAGCAAAACAAAATCGCAAACGAGCAAAGAAAACCCAAACCAAAGCAATATAGCAAATTAACAAATTAGCAAAACCAAAACTAATCATAAACATAAGCCTCTACAAATCAATTCCATTCAACAAATCCTCCAAATCAAATGCATAGTTACACCCCTCAATGAAAACCAACCTACTGTTCACATCTTGGCTCCTAGAGATCATCTTCTCCGGTGGCATATCACCCTTGTTCAATTTCACGCATAGTAAGCTCAAAAATGTGTAATGGCCCTCACCGTCCCCTTATGGAGCATTATCCTAGACTATGACATAGTTTGCTACCAAGGTTTAGAATCACTTTAGCATAATGTAAAGTTCTCACCTCACTTTAAATAAACCAATTCTCCATATAAGGTCACTTATGAACATAGTTTATACACCAATATGCCAAGAGTTTTTGCATAAACCGGCAACCAACAATTATCACACCATTAAAAATCACTCAACATAAGGATTCACGGCCTCCAAACACATATTAATCATGGCATTTAAATTTCATACCATAAGCGGCCATGTATATATTTTTTATGTAAGGAATGTGTGGTGGCCTTAAGGTTCCACGTATGGAGCAAACTTCATAGGCAATGACAATTACACTACCAAGGTTTAGCTAACTTCGACATATTGGTGGGGATGGTTGTTAGAGTGAAGAAAAGCATACTTACCATAAGCGGCCATGTATATAATTTTGATGTAAGGAATGTGTGGTGGCCTTAAGGTTCCACGTATGGAGCAAACTTCATAGGCAATGATAATTACGCTACCAAGATTTAGCTAACTTCGACATATTGGTGGGGATGGCTGTTAGAGTGAAGCAAAGCATACTTACCAAGGAGTTCTGAACCAGAACTTAACCGCCCGTTTTCTGCCCTGAAATTCAGCAGAGAAACATTGAAAAAGTTGCAAACTGAATAGATGAAGAAAACCTTGGATTGCACTTAGACGAATAGAAGAAGAAAATCTCAACAAACAAAAAACAAATCATCTAGCTTTAAAATAATAAATTGTTGTTGTTGTTGTTGCTGCTGTTGCTGCTATAGTGAAGCATTAACCTTTCATTATTGGTCCGTGAGAATGGTGACCTGCAAGTTTATAGAGTTCTTGTCGTGGTTGTTGTTGTTGAGTACCCTGCTTCACTCTGATTCATAATTTCAACATAGTGAATAAAATTTATTATTTTAAAGCCAGATGATTTATTTTTTGTTTTTTGAGATTTTCTTCTTCTATTCGTCTGAGTTTGTTGTTGAACTACACTTTTAAGTACCCTGCTTCACTCTGATTCATAATTTCAATATAGTGAACAAAATTTATTATTTTAAAGCTAGATGATTTGTTTTTTGTTTGTTGAGATTTTCTTCTTCTATTCGTCTGAGTGCAATCCAAGGTTTTCTTCAGCTATTCAGTTTGCAACTTTTTCAATGTTTCTCTGCTAAATTTCATGGCAGAAAACGGACAGTTAAGTTCTGGTTCAGAACTCCTTAGTAAGTAACAACAACAACAAGAAGGTCACCATTCTCACGGACCAATAATGAAAGGTTAATGCTTCACTATAGTATGTTTATCAATCTCAATTTACTGAACATTCCCTTGTTCATGATTTCCGGCATTTGTGCCACAGTTACAAGCCTGAATGGTTTAATAGACGATATCACATTCTTGGACTTTAAAACACTGAAACAGTGAAACTATAAACTAGGACCATTCTATATTTTCTCAGTTTGCTCAGTAAATCCATATTTCACCTCAGCAATCTAAAATCTACACATCAGAAATTAAAAACAGTAAGACACCACAAGAGAGTGGTCCAATTAAGGAAAGCAAAAGTCAATCGCCAAATCACTCTATCAATTAATTGATAAGATTTTCGAAATATTTAGGAAAATATTAAAAAAAAAAATTAAGCCTTGTGGAGAAAATAGTTTACCAAAACCCCAAAAGAATTATGAATTCACAACATTTTCAACGAAGCAAAGCAAACGTCAGAAATTCAGATCAAATATACCTGTCAGAGTTTGTTTCTTAATGCCAGCAACCATCAAATATTCAGCCATATCCCTAAATGCACCGGAATAAGTAAATTCAACCTTAGAGACAAAAAACAAAAAAGCCCAAATCAGCAACAAATGAAATAAATAGAAACCTGATCTGAGGCTGATTACGATGAAATTGCTCTGTGAACAACGATCTGAGGCTGAGGATGACGAACATAACTGAACAGATTAATATCAAAGTGAACACAGATCTAAAATGGACAGGAAAAATCCTGGAACCCTTTTTGCTGAAGCAAAGAATCTGTTCCTGAAGGTCAAATTCCTGAAGCGGCGTGCCGGTGGGTGAGGGTGAGCCGGTGACGGTGGGTAGCCCTACTTTACCTATCAATTTAGTTCCACCGCCATCTAATCCAAATTAATTTTAGCCCTACGTTTATGTCTAATTACATTGGTATAGTTAAAAAAAAAAAAAAAAAGGCACATGTTTAAGCTAATGCAAGAATCCATCTTCTTTAAAAAAAATGCTGAGATTTTCTATTTTATTTTTCTAATCAACAAAATTATCCTCTGTGTTTTTCTAATATAAGATAAGAAATTTAAATAGAGTATTTATGGTGATTTTGACAATTCAACTACTGCAATACGTACTAGGAAAAAGAAATATAACTTCACAAAGTTTATTGACAATTTATTAAAAAAATATTATTGGGTGGGTGATCACATAAGCACAATAATGACGTATATTTTGGGACTGTTTAGTTCGCTGATTTAAATTTTTAATTTGAATTAAGATGTGACTTTATGTGAGAGTTTTTTACTGTAATAAAAAAATTAGATGTGATTATTTCTGAGAGTTTTTTACTGTAACAAAACTTGAATTCTAAACTCGAATTGGTGAAGTGAACGGGGCCTTGGTATGGTTTTTATGCAACTGGATACCTATTTATATATGAAGAGCTTTGTGATAAGTCTCTAAGAAGCTTACAAGAGATTAATTCTTAAAGCTGTTCACGTCCGCACCAAGTCAACTAAGTTGGTTTTCTTGGTTTCTACCTTGTCGTCACACATGAGCATTGAGACCATAAGATAGTGGGCTTCCATCCATAAGCTTTCACAACACAAGTTAAGTTTTGTTACATATGAAAGGGTGGAAAAAACTGTCATTAATCATTATAGTATTGATTCATTTAATTTTGAGGTCGTAATACATAGAGAATTTCCCCTAGAAAAATACACATAGAATTCATGTGAACATATATATGTTTCTAAGATTTATAATCTCCAATCCCGCTCAAAATGTGGAAAAGGAAAAATTAAAAGAAAACAATTAATATTATAAAAAAAATTCTGTAAACATGATTGGTTTCAGAAAGTAAAAGAAAAAAAAAATGTGGGTCTGCAAGTTCCAATAAGCTTAAGTGCTCCGTGTGCGATTTCCACTTGTTTACGAGTATTTACCAATTAGAACTATGCTACGTGAACGTGCTGTTGTGTAAATGCAGAAAAGATTGGCAACCTATGGCCTCGATTAATAATAGTCGATGTCAAGTTATTTTCAACAAAAGCAATGCGAAGATGCGGTTATATTGGGCATGTTTGGACTGTATTAGAGTACATTAATATAATATTTAGTGTGGTTTTTATAGTTTGTAAACTAATATGGACCGTAGAATAATACGGTTTATGTCGTATTATACAGTTTATTTTTATGTATTGTATTATACTATTTTGTAGTGAATTCATAATTTATGTTGAGATTAAGCAGGATTGGGATCGAGATTGGGCCGCCATGCCCGAATTAAAAAATTGAGAAGACATAATACAAATTTGTAATTTATAAAAATACATATTGACCCATTGATTTTGTAAATTATTTTAACTTCAAAATTTTTGGAAAATTATATTTTTGACCCTAAATTTTTTAAAATCACATTTTGACTCTAATTTTTTGTAAAATTATATTTTGATCTTAAATTTTTAAAAATTACATTTTCATCCTCAAAATTTTATAATTTTATATTTTGACCTTTTATATAACATCAAACAACATATTATATTATATTATGACAATACAACACAATATAATATACTTTATATAATATAATATAAGCTATCAAACATCGCTGTAATGTTTAAAAAGTGAAGAAGCAAAAAGTGTTACTTGTAGAAGGGCTAGTCTATTTTGAGAAATATTTCTTCCGATAACCAATATGAACGAGTGCAAAAGAGAGAAAAATAAAGGGAAAAGAAAAAAGTCGCAGAGCACCGTGTGAATAAAGAGGTTTGTCTTTGAGTATTTGACCGTGTGATTCGTGTAAAAGAGGTAACCTAAAAATGAGAGGAGTGTTATCTGTTACGACTTTGGTTTTCTTTCTGAAAGGTTTTTTTAACTTTTTGTTATAAAGCTTTTTTCTAGAAGGTTTTTCTGTATTCTCAATGGCTCTGCTTATTCTTTTTTTTTTTTTTTTTTTTTTTCGCTGAATGTAACAATAATTATTGGTCCTATTTAGACTCTATTTTCTTCGTTTATAATTTGAATCTTTTAGGGACCCGTGATCAATATAACCGAATAAACCTATATAACCAAATTCTACTTCAAGAATGAGTTCAGTTTGACCCACCACAACTTGTAATTTAATACAACACAATTCAATATTAACCCATCAAGAACTTAAAAGGAGTTTTAAATTTTTTAGTATCCAATTTGAATTTATCCTCAAGGAGGAAAAGGGAAAAACAATGGGTGCGTTTGGAATTGGTTCCAAAACGTTTTTATTTTCTGTACGAAAATGAAAATGAAAACGTTTTTAGTTTCATTTTTGAATTATTTCTAAAAATGGGTTTGGTAGTTTTATTTAGAGATTGATTTCAGTTTTAAAAAAAACTGAAACTGCGTTTGGTGGTTTAATTTTTGAAAACATGTAATAATATATTAAATAAATAATATTATTAAATATA
>NW_010360676.1:207578-251050 GCF_000414095.1 Morus notabilis | reverse complement strand
TAATATTATTAAATATATTAAATATATTATATTATTAAATATATTAAATAAATAATATTATTAAATATATTAAATAAACATATATAATACAAAAACCGGTTTAGAAAAGAGGGAAGAAAATGAAAAAGAAAAAAAAAGTGAAATCCGTTTTTCAGAAAACAGAAAACGAAAACAAGAAAATGAAAACACCTTTTTTTCGTTTTCTGATTTTCATAAAAAGACAAAAACGTTTTTAGTTTTGTTTTTTAAAAAAAATTACACCAAACACGTTTTTAACACCCGTTTTCATTTTTTTGCTTTGAAAACCGTAAAAAACGAAAACGAAAACGCAAACAAACGGGCCCAATTGGCACTGGATCACCCGATTGGTTGTTATTGGCTCAGTATGAATACTAACTCATTTCTTTATTGACTCATTTTTTAAGCCTATCCTGGCCTTATATAAATCCCAACATAGACTCCATCACAACCCACTGGTTTTTGTCAAAAAAAAAAAAAAAGAAGGAAAAAAAAAAACCACCAGTTTTGTCACCATAACCAATCAAACAATGGAAGATCCCATAATATTATACACATCCCTTTCCCTCATCATCCTCCTAATAGCTCTCAAGCTCATCCTCCAAACCCAAACCCCAAAAAAGAACCTCCCACCAAGTCCACTGGCTCTTCCGGTCATCGGTCACCTCCACCTCCTGAAACCCCCCATCCACCGCACCTTCCACCGCCTCTCCCAAAAATTCGGCCCCGTTTTCTCCCTCTGGCTTGGCTTCCGCCGCGTCGTCGTCGTCTCCTCCCCCTCCGCAGTCGAGGAATGCTTCTCCAAAAACGACGTCGTCCTCGCCAACCGCCCTCCCCTCATCATGGGGAAGTACATCAGCTACAACCACACCACCATCGTCGCCGCCCCCTACGGCGACCACTGGCGCAACCTCCGCCGCATCGGCACCCTCGAGATCTTCTCCTCGGCGCGTCTAAACAACTTCCTCGTTTCTAGAAGGGACGAGGTCAAGCGCCTGCTCCGGCGAATCTCCGTGAACTCGCTTCGAGCCTCCGGAAAGGTCCAGCTGAAATCGGTTTTTCAGGAGCTGACGCTGAACATCATAATCAGAATGGTCGCCGGGAAGAGGTACTACGGTGAAGACGTGGCGGACGAGGATGAGGCGACGAAGTTTCGGGAGATCATGAAGGAGGTTTTCGAGAATGGTGGGGCCGGGAATCCCGCCGATTTCTTGCCTATTTTGAATTGGATTCCGGAAGGTTACGAGAAGAGAATCAAGAGGCTGGCGAAGAGGACGGACTCTTTTCTGCAGAGTTTGATCGAGGAGCATCGGAGTAGGAAAGAGAGTAAGAACACCATGATTGATCATTTGCTTTCTTTGCAGGTGTCGCAGCCTGAGTATTACACCGACCAGATTATCAAAGGCTTCGTACTGGTTAGTAGATAATTAATATGTTATATATATATATATTGTATATATCTTTAACCGGAAACCTGAGTTTGCTATACATGATGAAGTGGGGAGGATATATACATTGAAACAATATAAGCCCTTCAAAGAAAATTATAGTCCACACTAAATCTATCATGAGTAGGCAGCATTCTAAAATCATATTTTCCTTTTTTGTAGAAAAAGTTTTCATCGCGAATTGCTTTTTCAATTTTTGATTACATAATTAGAAAGGTGAATTTTGACCTCATTTATTTCGCTCGACTTTAAAATTTAAATTTTATTAAGTAAAAATTTTTTAAACATAATCGTATTTAATTTTTTTGTTACAATAAAAAATTTTCACACAACATCACATCTCAACTCAAATTAAAAACTCAAATTAACAAATTAAACGCCCAAATTATTTTTCCTCGAAATGTTATCATTGTTTTTGCAAGACTTTTTGACTATTTTTTTTAAATAGGCTTTTTGACCATATATTTCGGTTGTACACATTTCTTTTGCACATCATTGCAGGGCATGCGTGTTTTTTTTTTTTTTTTTTTTTTTAAGTGGCATTTTTGTTCAATATTTGGTATCATCACTCCCAATATATGCGGGTCAGACCCGTAGGACGGGGCACCATTTACGCCCCCAATTGACATCTCTAATCATGCATAACATAAACATGCATGTGTTGATGTTATGTCCTTTACTGAACAAATTAAATAGCAGCAAACAAACTAGAGCAAGAAACCAAACCAACCAAGAGCAACCAATTTTGACTAGACTCAGTCAGATTTATTTGTGGTTTTTCTTCACGGCACTATGCCAAATTCCAGAAATGGGTGACCATTTGATGGGACAGTTAGATTGACTTGTGGGCAAAGGCATCATCCGACAATTTCTGTTGACTATCGCTCCTTGTTTCTAGATTTCTTTTTTTATTACAAAAATTTGTCCTATATGCAGATATTGTTATTGGCCGCAACGGATACATCAGCGGTGACGCTAGAATGGGCAATGTCCAATCTGCTTAACCATCCCAACATCCTTAAAAAGGCTAAAGCCGAATTGGATGCTCAAATTGGTCAACAACAATTGGTCGAAGAGTCGGATCTCTCAAAACTAAATTACCTCCAAAACATCATCTCCGAGACTCTTCGGCTATATCCAGCGGCTCCAATGCTTGTACCTCACTACTCATCCGACGACTGCACCATCGGTGGATACGACGTGCCACGTGGAACAATACTATTGGTCAATGCGTGGGCGATACATAGAGACCCCAAGTTGTGGGACGATGCGGAGAGTTTTATACCCGAGAGGTTTGAGAATGGGGAGAGCGAGAGTTACAAGCTATTTCCATTTGGGCTTGGAAGGAGGTCTTGTCCCGGAATAGGCCTGGCCCAGCGTGTTGTGGGCTTGACTTTGGGCTCGTTGATTCAGTGCTTTGAGTGGGAGAGGACTAGCGAGGAAGAAGTTGATATGGCTGAGGGTAAAGGGCTCACAATGCCCAAAGTAGTGCCATTGGTGGCCGTGTGTAAAGCACGGCCCATTATGAACGTTGTTCTCTCTGAAGCCGTTGATGATATTTAGTTGAAGGAAAAATATAAGATTGCTGTTGTAATTTTCATGTAAGAAACATTTCGAGTATCTAGGTAAGTACTGAAATACTGCATTGATCATTTTCAACTTTTTTTTTTTTTTTTTTTTTTTTTTTTTTACCGTGTGTTCAGGCAATATTATCTGTATTTTTATTCTTTACGACTAAGACATCGAAATAGATTTTTACTCTTGGCTTTTCTATTCATTATTCGTTTTCACTTTTCATGAAACACAAATATATCAATCTATTGTATGCACGCTCAAATAATAGCACAAATCACATATGTATATCTCACCTACATCTAGCAATACCTAAGTTTCCAAGCTCAAATAGTTAGAGTTGGCCTTGCTATTTAGCATTAGTTTTTAGTACGAGAAATTCCCTCAAAAGTCTAGATAAATATGAATCCGTGGCTAATGAAAATAGAGACATTGGTTTCTCTCTCTTACCTTTTTTTTTTTTTTTTTTTTTTTGCTCTTTTGGGTTGTTGCCAAAGACCATCATTCTAATTATTAAGAGCTCGTTAATTTCACCAATTCGAGTTTTTAATTTTAAGTTTTTACAGTTAAAATTTTTTAAAAAATATCACATTTAATTTTTTTTATTACAGTTAAAAATTCTCAGAAAATATTATATCTCAACTCAAATTAAAAATTTGAATATGTGAAGCGTCCAAGACCTTTGTAATTAAAATTTGTCCAACCTCGAAGTAGAATAATGCTGGAATGTCACGTGGTAGCAGTTGAAATGGATAAGAACAATGTCGTAGAAGTTGGTGCTTGAAGTTTTCAAAATCCACATTTTTATATGCAACAATTAAAAATTCCAAGCCTAAATCAAACGCATCCTCATTTAATATTCTTTACCATTATAACGACATATATATATAAAACTATCACCCAACATTCATAATTCACCTTCTGTGTATGCAGTGCAGATCTAAGAGATCTCGCTCCGATTTGGCTTTGAGGAGATGAAAATCTGATCATCATAACATACAAAAAGAGAAACCCATCTTCAGATTTTTCTTCTAAATTCATAGCTTTAGTTGCATGATCAAAACAATTATTAAAAAACAAAAAACAAAAACAAAGTAATGATCTAATTAAGCCAAACCTGATCTTCATCAATCTTGGGAACCCAGTCATTCGTCGCAGGATTGCTTCTATAACCCCCAGGCGCCGTCCCAACCCCACCAAAATGGCCTTCTCGCAATTGAATTACTTGATCATCCCCTTCTTCACTCCCTTCTTTCACCACCTTTATAAACCCACTTCCCGTCTGCCCAATTAAACAATAAATTAAATTTCAGAAAAAAAAAAACGAACAAAATTTGATTTTTTTTCCTTCTTCTTAATCATATGTATCTCACCGTATGATGCTGTTTATCAATAGAATCCAACTCTCTGTAGTACTGAGTCTCCACAAACTCCTCTGTCACAGTTGTATCTCCTTCATCGGAGATCACAACCTATATATACATATATAAACACAAACCAAACGTTTAAAGCAACCCAAAACAAAAAAAAAAACAAAAAACAAAAAAAAGGAAATTAAGTTGAAAGTTAAGGACTTGAGATTGAGCCTGGAGAGATCGGAGCTTGTCAAGTTCAGGAATGGTTTGGTCGATTGTGGTCTCAACTGGGCTCGGTGACAAAGAGAGATCAGGCTCGCTTCTGTTGGGCTTGGTGGGTCGTTTTGGTGCCATGGAGTCGAACTGGGCTCTGATCTGGCTCGTGATCTTCAGCTGCTGATCCGAATCCAACACCTCGTCGCTTCGGCTTGGCTTGGTCGCCGTCAACTGCCCCACCATGGTTGATAGAGAGATGGTTTGATGAAATTTGGTTCTTCCTTGGTGACCTTTTGGAAAACTCAGTTCAGTTTTGTCGTTTCTCTGTCCTTTTTTTATTTGCTTTTCTGAAAGTCTGAAACTAATAAACTATGGGCGGCATGTGATGAAACCACTGGCCTGTTTTTGGGTCGTGCGATTCGTGTCCAACCAACGTTACAAAATGTGTGGGCTTAGAGGGCATTTCGGACTTTCTGGAACTTTAGAGAGGAAATGCCTGCTCCCTAATCACGTTTTCAGGTAAAATTTATGGTCGGAAGTGTACTTTTACTCTATCGATACTCGTACATGATGTTGTTTTTACGGTTATAATAATTTTCAATGGTTTAATTTATAATTAGAAACAGTTTTACATTGTGAGTTAATTTTTTAACATGAATGTTATCAGATTGTTTAAAAATAAATCCAATAATTAAAAGAACAGAGTAAAAACAATTCCCTTTGTAAAAGTTGCCATGTTTTGAATTGAAAGCGGCAATAAAATAAAACGTTTCCAATTGATTAAATGTAATTGAAAATGTTGATCAATTGGAAACGTTCATATATAAAAGAATGGTATGCTCTCTTTAGTTTGGCATATAGTCCAGAGGATCAAGATCCCAGTACTTATTAGGAAAAATATTGGGATCCCATTATTATCATATATCAAAAAATGACACTACGGAGGACATGGATAAAAATGACTCAAATGTGTTGTTTAATTTTAGTGTCTTAATTAACATTAATTAATTAAATTATATTACGTCGTATAAAAAATTTAAATTACTTTATAATTAATTCTTTTATGTTTATTATAAAATGATGTAGTATGATTTAATTAATTAAGCATCAATTAAAACGAAGAACGTTCAATAATTTAGAAGAAATTACAAGGAATTAAATTTTACTAGAGTAGGGATTATGACACCTTTCTCTACGTCAGGTTCACATAAAACCTTTTTTTTTTTCCTTTTTAAACCTTCATTCTGTTTCGTCTAAATACCGCTTTTATCCTTTTAATCATATAAATATCTAAATTACCTGTGTACTCCTTTAAAATATTATATTTATCCCTCGCGTTTCCGAAAATAGTCTAAAAATAATTCTTTACCCCACATTTGACTGGTCTAAATTTTAAAAATATTGAAACTATTTTCAGTAAGAAAAAAAAAGATTTTAAGTCTCGTTTAATTTATAGATTTGAGTTTTTAATTTAAATTGAGATATAATTTTATGTAAAAAAAATTTTATATAATAAAAAAATTTAAATGTGATTTTTTATGATAATTTTATAAATGTAATAAAATTAAAATTAAAAACTCAAATTGATAAAATAAGCGGATCTCACGTAGGATGGTCTTGTGAGGACAGTTTGTTTGTTTTTTTTTTTCTTTTTTTTTTTTTTTGTATAGAGCTAGCAGGGAGTGAAGACGGATTCTGTGACGGTGGATCCTCGGGGGAGGGACTACTTTGCCAATAAGGGAAACTTGGTTTTTTTTTTTTTTTTCTATGGATTTGTTTTCATTTTTTTTTTTTTCCTTTTGAGGGGTTTCCAAGTCTTAAGATATATTTTATTTAATGTTTTATCTTATTAGTTTTTTAAATAGTATTTACCGTTTTGAGAAGTATTTTTTACTTTAAAAAATATTAATCGCTTCCATTGTATTTTGTGACTGATTTTATAAAAACAAAGATATATTCTTGCTTCGTATAACAAGAGGATTATTTTAGGTACTTTCCCTTACAAAGAATCGATGGTATTTTTAGTATTTTTAAATTTTTTTATTTTTATTTTTATTTTTATTTTTTTATATGTCGTAGAGTCCATGGCTCCACTTTACTATAAGGCATCGTGAAACTTTGATATGGTGGCAACAGTGCATGGCGAATCCCACCATTGCGGCCTCGGCGCAAAGATATCTGAATCAATCGACATGTTTGGAGTCCGATAATGAGTTTGAAGGTGGATCTGAAACAGGATATTGAATGGAGAATGAAACTACGAATTCTGGTTTTGATCTGCGGAAGAGAATGAAACATGATTGTAGAGAGAGAAAGCACAGATAGAGACAAGGCAACAAGAAAGAGACCCAAGTGTTTTTCAGAGAAAATAATCAGTAGGAGAAGAATCCTAATTTCTACCCAGGTTTTTCCAGTACACAAACACTCGGCCATGTTCATTTTGTTGATTCGAGTTTTATTACAGTAAAAAGCTCTTACAAATAATCACATCTAATTTTTTTACTACAGTAAAAAACTTTCACATAAAATTATATCTCAACTCAAATTAAAAATTCGAATCAGCGAACTAAACGGGCCCTCAGAATCCTCACTTTCTCTCTCTACAATCTTGCTTCTTTCTCAGAGTTTCTTTCACTAGAATGTGAGGAGGAAAAGATACTGAAGAACGTCTAAAGTCTCCAATTGCAAGATTGACTTAGAGTGCTTGGTTTAAAGATTTGTGATATTGTTTAAATTATAATTCGTAATTTATTATAGTATTTTTTTAAAAAAATATATATATAAATTAAAAATAATTTTAAATTATAATTTTGAATTTATTAATTAAATATATTTTTATATATTTAAAAAAAAATAAATTTATATATTATTTAGACCAATCATAAAAAAGCCTTCCACGTATAGTCACATGATTGGACTTAAGAACTCTTCTCTGGCTCTTCCCTAAATGACGTGTCGGTAACTGAGGATAAATATTCTTCTCACTTATGCGCACTGCCATTTAGTGGAATTGCTTTCATAAACTTCATCACTATTTTTCTCCCGTAGAAAATAATACATTTATAATATCGTGATTTTCCCTCGGATGGGGAAAAAAATAAAAATAAAAAGCTTCCGTTAAGTTCAATATGTTATGCTATTTAATTAAATATTTTACCATCAGCAAACTCTAGAAATTATTTGGAATTTAAGTTAGGCTATTTCTTATCAAACAATACACCTCAGGAAACTAAAGTACCAAACTCAAATATAAAAATCCAAAATCAAATAAAATTCATAATTCAAAACCTATCCTGCATTATAGCGTTTATTACAAAAATCTCTTTTCTAACATTATTTTATTTTCAAATGTAAATTACAAGCATATACCATATAATACAATTAGATTTTTTTCTAAATCTCGCCCCTATTAAATTTCTGGGGCTAATTAGAAATGACTTTAAATTTAAGGACATCGGCGACAAATTCATAGCCGACTTAGGCAATTGCCGAAGGCCCTACTTCAAAACAGGGACCCACTTATCTTTTTCTTTTGTAGTTATTATTCAATTTAATATGTTAAATTAAAGTTTCACAGAGTAAAAGAAATAATGACTAAGTCAAAAAATTTTGAGAGTTGGAGCAAAATAACCCAATTTTTCTACTCAGAAAATAACCCAATTCTTAAGTATTATTGGAGTTAAATGTTAAAAAGGTTCCTAATAATAATAAATTGTCCTAATTATGCACTCAAATAACTTTTTTTTAAGATATTGTTTTTTTGGGAGATATCTAACTCTTTTCTTTTATTATATAGTAGTGCTCTAATTACCTTAACAAGGTCTCTTATACATCAAATTAACTTTTATTCTCTCAATTATTATTAATGCTTTAAATGGTGTTCCATTCAAATAAAAAAGTGTAAATAGTTTTAGATTCTTGTTCAGTTCTGAGAGAGAGAGTCTGGACGAGGTTTTCTTTGAGCTACTGAGATCATGACTAGTTAGATCAGATCGGCAGCACAAGCCGGGATATATTGCAACGCCGTTCTGCGGTTCCATTATGAAAATAGGAATACTAAGAGAGTGTTCTCTTTATTATACTTATGTATCTTTATATATATATATATATATATATACACATTTTGTAATTTATCTATTTTGTAATTATCTAACAATATTTGTTGCAAATATTGAGAATTGATCTCGAAAGTTATTCAAGACTTGGGGATTAACTTGGATATTATAGCTTGTTTCACAACAGTGCATACCAAGCAATCAACAGTTTAGCAACTTGGTTGGTAAGATATTTATTTAACGAGTTTAATCAATTTTTATACGGAAAAACAGGTTCAATCTGTTTGGATTGTTTTTTTTTTATCAATCAATATTTCTCCATTGGTTATTAGAAGAGCGTATATGATGTTAACAGTTTTAAGATATTGCTTTTGCAATACGTTTTCTACCATGTTCATTAGCACAACTTGTGTTCAAATTAGAACTCTTCATATTTCTTCCATTCTTATGGACATCTTTTATCCTTCACATAGAATGTATTTTTTTAAACGGGAATCGTTTTTGGATTTTTTTATTAAGTTATTTAATTTTTTTTTTCAGATTAAGTTTGTGTTTGATATTTTTTTTTTAAAGTAGTATTTGACTTTGAAAAATCACATGTAGAGGGTATCTTCTCATGCCGTAGCCGCCTTTAAAATTTTTTTTGGTCATATATATAGGAAATGAAGGAATTATGGCATACCTTGTATTGATTGTGAACAGAATTATATATAGAATACAACTATCCTATTCTAGGTAAGATCCTTGATTGAAGGATTTTACAAATCAATTACTCATCATCAAAACTAAGAAACTAAATCAGATTTTCTAAACTAGGAAGATAATCAACAAAATCAATTACAACGATAAGGACGTAAAATACAAGATTATGTAGATTCTCCAATATGCCCCCGTAAGATGGAGCTCCGAGAGGAGAGGCCAATCTTGAAACGTAGCTTGAGAAACAACTCAGGAGGTAGGGGCTTAGTGAGTGCATCAGCCAATTGGTCATCTGATGATACGTGAGCAACTCGTAGAGCACCGCTTTGAACTTGATCTCAAATGAAGTGGTAATCTATAGCAACATGTTTCATGCGAGAGTGAAAGACCGGGTTGGCACAAAGGTGTGTCTCACCAACATTGTCACAATAGATCACTGGTGCATGTGGAATAACAACACCAAGTTCAGTTAGAAGTGAGCACACCCAACTTAACTCAGCAGCAGTGGCAGCCACAGATCGATATTCTGCCTCCGTCGAGGAACGATCTACTATTCGTTGTTTCTTTGAACTCCAAGAGATTGGATTGTGCCCAAGATAGACAATATAAGCACTTGTGGATGTATAATCATCTTTGTTTCCTGCCCAATCTGCATCAGAAAAGGCGTAAAGTGACAATTCTGATTGGCGATGAAGAAAAAGTCCTTGATCTATTGTCCCACTTAGATAGCGCAATATACGTTTCACAGCATTCCAGTGTTCAGTCGTAGGTCGGTGCATGAATTGCGAGAGCTTATTAACAGCAAAGGAGATGTCAGGATGAGTAAGAGAGAGATATTACAGACTCCCTACTACTATTCTAAACTCCGTCGGTACAGGTTTGTGGCAAGAGGTGTAAGTACAGGTTTCACCTCTGTCATATTAGTTCGGGCAAGAAGATCGTGGATGTAGTGTTTTTGAGACAAAATGAGACCATGAGGTTATGGAATAACTACTGTTGACGGTATTTTTCCATCAACTCGTGATTACCTCTCCAGAAACAACGCGCGTTGACACTCACGGTATACTTAAAGATTAAGACTGAAGAATAATGTAAAGAAGACAACAATTTTATAGTGGCTCGGCAATAATTCTTTGCCTAATCCACTTGTGCATGCACTAATATTTTAACCGGTTACAAGCTCTCTTTCCTTAGTAATGAAATGGTCTCTAACCCCTTTCTGGGTTCTTTTTGCTCTATTTATAGGCGGTTACAAACAACTAAGCCTTCTCTGTTCCCAAGGAGGAAGCCATCTCCCATCCTCGATATTCAGGAGGGTAGGTGAGGTTTAATGATGACAATCTCAGGAAATGCGGCTGACCCCTCTCATCTGCCGCACGATCCACTGACTCCTACAGTAACCGTTGGATTGATGCTTCCTTCCCCGAGTTGACAAGACCGCTGATGGGCTTGACTCGGTGGGATGCCTCGACGCCATGACTCAGCAAGGTTGAGTCTCTATCCTCGGCGCCTGTCTCCACGTGTGATCTCTCGGCGTAGAGAGAACCTTAGCTACAACCACTCCTCCGACCCAAGCGGCCGATTCAGAACGGGGAGTCCTCGGCACCTAGCATCGAGAGTGTGGTCGATCCCTCGACCATGGTGTAACAATTACCCCCTAGGCTGGGACGTCGTGACGCGACTTTCCTAACTACTCAGCGTCGAGGATGCCTCGAGAGAAGAGCTCTTCTGCAGGTAGCAGCGGCGGCTTGTCAGCATAGTAATCATTGCGGTTGGTTTCTCGGGCAGCAGAACCGTCACGTCGATCTTGTCAGCAGCCACGTCTTACTTCCCTGGCGCTACGTGGCCCTGGAGGAGGAACCGCAGCCGTTCGATTAGACCCCTCTTTATTGCTTTCTCCCCAACCGTTGGATCACGCCTTCTCGTATTCGCCGTTGGATGGAACTGAATCGAATTCAACGGTCGGGATTTGGAGTCCCTTGGACTCCTCGGGCGTGTATTTAAACCCTCTGTGAGGGCATTGAGGCTGCACATTTCTTTGAACGTCATTATGCTGCTGGATTTCTCCTAGACGCTTTTGCTCATTCGTGCTTCTTCGTGCTTTTTACCTTCCTCTCCAGATCCACGTCTTCTAACAACTGGTAAGTTCTCGTTCCCCCTTGTTTTTGCTATTGTCCTGGTGCCATTGTATGTAAAACAATGACCATGTATCAAAACAAGAAAAAAAGGGGGAAACTGTCCTCCTCTGCCGTGGCTGGCTGTACGCCCGGGGCTGAGCTTGAGTTCTCAGCCCCTGGTTCTGGGAACTTTGGCTGGGGGCCCGTTCTTCGTGCCGCCTTACATTGCGCCTTGACCTCTCGACCATTAGGACCTAACTTCGCCCTTTGTTTGTTTTCCAAAGCATGTCGCCCAAACAAGTTAGGGGTCGAGAGGTCTCCACGTCCAGGGTGAGGGATGACCCAGTTGAGGTGGCGATGATGAGCTCATCCTCGGACGGGAGTGTGGACTCTCTGCTTCGACAGGTGGAGGATTACCGCGAGGCGTCGCCCTTGCTCTCTCGGTCAGACGAGCTGATCTCCTTGACGAGGAGGACGCTGGCGGGCAGGTCGGCCCTGCGGAAGGCCGAGGATATGGGGTCGTATCGACCAGTGGCCTCTCGAGTTTGGCCACAGATGTTAACCCGTCAAAAATTAGGCCCGGGGCCGCCCTAAAGGCCTTCAATGATGCCAGGATCGATCCCCTATGGAGAAAATTCTTAGGGGTCGACTTAACCGTCGATGAATTTTTGTACTGTTACTCTCTCAAGGCCATTCCAGACCAGAGAGGGTTTTTCTATTTAGCTTCCTCTGCCAAGTCCAAGCCTTTCGTTCCCCCGTTGGTGGTCAAGAAGTCCACCAGTGCCCATGGGTGGAAGCCTCAATTCTTTTTCCTTGGGGGCAATTTCAACTCCCATCCTCTCGACGGCGAGCATCCCTTGGGGACGCAAACAGTATTCAGCAAATACTGTAGGTCCCCCACTCTCTATACTCCGTCTTGACAGGATCAATTGTGTCCGTCGAGCTTTCTAATGCATTGCTTCTTGTTGCAGGTGAAATTAACCCTCGGCCGCGACTTCCTGCTTCTGTTCTTGCACGCGTCGAGCGGGTTCTTGCTCTTCCCGAAGACAACCGTCGCGCTTCGGTTCTTAACACTACCAAGAACCGGGAAGAATACGGCCTGTCCGTGCTCCTCGACACTCCTCGACGTCCCGTTGGCCCTCCCGCGGATCTCCTGAGTTGTAAGTCACGGTTTTTCTTTCTTATTATTGCCTGAGGCCGAGGCTTACGGTCGAGAAGTTCTCGAACTGACCCCTTCTTCTTTCTGTAGCTGTGCCGTCAGAAATGAGGTACGTTGTCCCTGCGAGGCCGAGGAAGAGAAAGAACAGGGATGAGGCTTCAAAACCGCCGAGGCAACCACCTGTTCAGGTCACTCCCTCTCCCCGCGTCGTTGATCCCCTCCCTCGAGGGATGTTCGTGGTCGACCCATCCGCCACAGGGCCATGGGTCGAGGGCTCCCGGGCCACGGCGGAGGTCAAGGAGTCACCATCACAACAGGCTCGGCGTCTTGAAAAAGGAAAGGGCGTCGAGGAGGTCCCTCCCGCACCTGAGCCGCTGGTGATGCCGGGGTCAAAAGTGGATGACCCTAAGTTTGTTGTCACAGACGTCGTGCCGAGGCATCTCCACAATACTTTGCGCCTTCCTCCCCGCTTCAGCCTTCCTATCCAGGCGCTCTTCCATGAAGATTCCTGGAACTTCTTCACTAGAAGGAGCATTCTAGAACGCCAGCATCTGACTGTGACGTGCCAACTCTCGGTATGCCCCTCTCCTGCTCATTGACTTTGGCTTTCCTCTTTTGGGGTTGTCTTTACGCTTTGACCTTGTCCCATCCTTGCCCTTGGTATGTAGGCCCTTGAGCTCACCCTCCAAGACTTTATGGAGCTGGAAGACCTGATTTAGAAGGGGGAGCTCAAGACCCTTCGTGCCGCCCGGGAGGAGTTTTCCCTGAACCTAGAGGTCGAGAAGGCCAAGGTGGTGTTTCTTAAGGAGAGCCTCACCACCGAGAAGGCCGCCAGCTTCCAGAAGGGCGAACGGCAGGGGAGATCCAAGGCCGTCGAGGAATACCTCTCGTTCGTCGAGTTCCAGCAGCGGCAGACAGAAGTGGCTTCGAAGGCGGTCCGGGACTTCATGGCTTCCGAGGAGTTCGGTCGCTTGGTCGACGCCAGGTTGGAGTCGTTCAAGGTGTCCAGGGAGCTCCAGGAGATAGTCGAGGGACAAGTGGAGCAGTTCAAATCCTCTGAGGCGTTCGAGGAGCTCATAAACCAGAGGCTTGACGCCTATCAGGACTCCGCTGAGTTTGAGGAACTTCAGCTGTCCCTCATGAAGTCCGCTGGGGAGCAAATCCTCGACCGCTTCTGAAAGAAGCGTTTGGATGTCGACCTTGCTTTTCTTGACGAGTCTGACAGCGAGGAGGTAGAGGTTGTCGAACTGGACCAACTGGCTGGGGATGTCAAGCAGGCACAGGTTGAGGTGGGGTAAACAGTCGAGGGCTTGGAGCGGGCACTGGGAGAGGGCGGCGAGCCGGAGCTAGGGGGCGAGGAGTACGTCAGCGGAGACGGGGGCACGCAGTAAAGAGACTTTAGTTTCTTCTCTTCTTGCTGTTATTCTTATTCCCTTCATTCTTTTTTTTTTTTACAATGGGGCCATGAGGCCCAGACAATATTTATTTGATGGTTTGTAATGACCATAAGGTCGAGACAAGTATTTTGGTTGTGTTTTCTTTTTATATATTCATGCTTACTTTGTTCATCCTGTTGTGTGGAGAATTTTTCGCTAAGTGTAGGCTCGACTACCTTTCGTGAGTTGAGTTTTTTTTTTAGTAGGGGGCCTCATGTTGGGCCTTAGTACCCCCTCGCCCAAGCTGAGTTTCAAAACTCGGCTTTGGCGGACCATTGTAGAAGCATCGACGTAGATGGTAGAATAGTAAGTGTAGGAACTCTACTCGTTGCTTAGGTATGGTTGAGCCGGAGCCCCACCGCCCTTGCAAGTTCGTGGGGGCCTTATTGTCCCCTTGTCGTCGACGTATCGACGATTTTCATCGACATATCGATGAATTGATATGGTCGATGTATTGACAGGAGCAGTAGACGGTTGTACGACAAGATTTGCTTGCTAAACGTAAAACGCACGTTGCTTTTTATTCATGTAGAATTTACCAGTGGCTTTTCAGCCTGCCAGAAAGAAGAAATGAGACAGAATAAATGACAGGACATTGAGTCTGTTCTGTTAGGTCGACGTTCTCAAGATTACTGGTAGTAGACCTTCAACTGGTCTGCATTCCAAGTATGCTTGATGTCTTGACCATCAAGCTCTGCCAGCCGATACGACCATTAGCCATAATTTCCCTTATTCTGTAGGGTCCTTCCCAGGTTGGGCCTAAGGTTCCGGAGTTCTTGGGTTTGGTGTTGGGGGTTACTACCCTTAAGACTAGGTCTCCGACCCCGAAATGCTTTTGCCTGACCTTCTTGTTATAATACCTGGCAGTTCTTGCCTGGTAAGCGGCGAGCCTTAGTTCCGCGTCCATGCGCCGTTCTTCCAGGAGGTCGAGCTCCAAGCCCATCAGCTCGGCATCCCTCTCCTCCTCGTACCGGGTCACCCGGTCGGTCGGGATGGACACCTCGACTGGAAGGACTGCCTCGACCCCGTATGCTATCGAGAAGGGGGTTTCTCCCGTAGTAGTTCTACTCGTTGTTCTATAGGCCCACAACACTTTTGGTAACTCGTCGGCCCATTTCCCTTTGTGGGTGTCGAGGCGTGTTTGAGCGTGACTTTGATTATCTTGTTGACTGTCTCGACCTGCCCGTTGGACTGGGGGTATACAACGGATGAGAAATTCTTGTGGATCCCCAGTAGTTCACAAAACCGGCGGGTGTTGTCGTTGTTGAATTGCTTCCTATTGTCGGACACGAGAGAATGCGGCACACCAAACCTGCAAACTATGTTGTTCCATATGAAGTTTGTACACTTTTCTTCTGAAATGGTCGTTAAGGGCTCGGCCTCCGCCCATTTCATAAAGTAGTCGACGGCGATAATAGCGAACTTGTACCCCCCTGGGGTTTTATGCAGGGGACCAATAAGATCAATTCCCCACTTGGCAAAGGGCCAGGGAGACACTATAGATGTTAGGTCCTCTGAGTGCAGTCGGGGGGTAGGAGCGTACCTTTGGCAGCTTTCACACCTCTTCACGTACTCGGCTGTGTCTTTCTTGAGACTTGGCCAATAATAACCCTGCCGAAGTATTTTGTAGGCTAGGGACTGTCCCCCAGCGTGGTTCCCGCATATCCCGTCGTGCACTTCGGACATCACTTTCTTTGCCTCCTCTGCGCCGAGGCACCGGAGCAGGGGCGTCGAGTATCCCCTTCGATAGAGGAGGTTGTTGTGCATTGTGTACCTTGCTGCCTGGCACCTCATCTTTTTTGCCTCCTGCCTGTCCTTAGGGAGTTCACCGTGGACCAAGTACCTGATGATTGGGTCCATCCAGCCCGGCTGATAATCCACCGGCATGACTTCGAGCCTCCTTTCCGTGGTCGGGGCTTTCAAGACCTCCACGGGAACCAGGTTCAGGAGCTCAGCGTCTCTCAACATCGCCAACTTGGTGAGGGCGTCGGCGTTGCTATTCTCTGCTCTTGGCACTTGCTGTATATCATAGGCCGTGAGCTTCCCAGGGCTTCCTTGACCTTCTTTAGATACGCGGCCATTTTCTCATCCCAGGTCTGGTATTGGCCTTTCACTTGATTCACAATGAGTTGTGAATCGCTGAAGATGTCTAAGTTTCCTGCTTTTAGGTGCTCCGCTAACCAGAGGCCAGCCAGCAATTCCTCGTACTTGACTTCGTTATTGGATGCGGGGAATTCAAACCTGATGGCCGAGGTGATCTTGTGTCCCTCAGGTGTGTGTAATACCAGCCCTGCCCCACTGCCGTTATCGTTGGAACTCCCGTCAACATAGAGCTTCCACTGCGGTGATTCGTTAGCTTCCTCGACGTTATCCGGTAACCCTGTGAACTCTACCACAAAGTTTGCCAAGGCTTGGCCCTTGATGGCAGTCCGCAGTTTATAGTCGATGTCGAATTGGCTGAGCTCTATGGACCATTTCAAGAGTCGACCGGAGGTGTCAGGCTTTTGTAGCACTTGCTTGAGTGGGTGGTTGGTCAAGACCTGAATACTATGGGCCTGGAAGTAGTGCCGCAACTTTCTCGTTGTCACAACTAGCGCGAGGGCGAGCTTTTCCATCTGGGGATACCTCATCTCCGTGTCGAGGAGGCGCTTGCTAGTGTAATACACCGGCATCTGCACCTTCTTCTCTTTGCGGATCATCACCGAGCTAACGGCGTGTTCTGAGACCGCCAGGTAAAGGCTTAGCACCTCTCCGGTCACTGGTTTGGACAGCAGATGAGGTTTCCCAAGGTGTTCCTTCAGTTGTTGGAACACCTGTTCGCACTTTTCCGTCCATAGGAATGGCTTGCTGCCCCTCAGGGTGTCAAAGAACGGTATGCACTTATCCGTAGATTTTGAAATAAACCGGTTAAGTGCGGCCACACAGCCTGTCAGCTTCTGGACCTCCTTGGGTTTCCTTGGCGATCCCATGTCGAGGAGGGCATGAATCTTTTCCGGATTTGCCTCGATTCCTCGACTGCTTTCCATGAAACCCAAGAATTTTCCAGAGGCGACGTCGAAGGCACACTTGCGGGGGTTCAGCTTCATTTTGTACGCTCGGAGGACGCTAAACATCCTCCTAAGGTCCTCCACATGGTCCTCGGTCTTCTTGATCTTTACTAGCATGTCATCCACATAAACCTCCATTGACTTTCCTATTTGCCCCGCGAACATCCTGTTGACGAGGCGTTGATAAGTCGCCCCGGCGTTTTTGAGACCGAAGGGCATTACCTTGTAACAATAGAGGCCTCTGTCGGTGACGAACGTCGTGTGTTCTTCATCGCGATCGAGCATTGGTATCTGGTTGTGCCTTGAGTACGTGTCCATGAAGCTCAACAGGTCGTGTCCCGCCGTAGCGTCGACCAGTTGATCGATTCGGGGAAGCAGGAAGCTGTCCTTGGGACATGCTTTGTTCAGGTCGCTGAAGTCGACGCATGTCCTCCACTCCCCGTTCGACTTCCTTACCAGTACGGGATTCGAGACCCACCTGGGGTACAAGACTTCTCGGATGAAGTTGTTTCTGATCAGCTTGTCGACCTCATCCCACAGGGCCTCGTACCGCTGGGCATTCATGGGTCGTCGTTTCTGCCTCTTAGGCGGGTATTTCTCGTCGATGTTCAGCCTGTGACACATGATGTCAGGACTTATCCCTTCCATGTCTTCGTGGGTCCAGGCGAACACGTCGGGGCTTGTTCTAAGAAACTCAACCAGTCTCTCGCGGGCCTGCGTCCCCAGTTCCGAGCCCACCCTTAGCGTTCTCATCGGCTCTCTTTCATCGATGGGGACCTCGATTAATTCATCGACCGGTCCCGTTCCGGTCTCATCTCCCGGGAACCTTGGATCCAAATCGCACTCATCCGCCCTGGTTTCGACCATTATCAGCTCCTTCTGTACCTGTGTCGACTCGGCATAGTGGCAGACCGTTTCTGAGTACGTAAGCCCCGACTCATATTGATTTCCCCGGGCCTTGCCGATCCCACTGGGCGTCGGGAACTTCATCATCTGGTGGTAGATGGATGTGACTTCCCTGAGAGCCCTCAACATCGGGTGCCCTATGACCGCGTTGTATTGGTCGCCTCCCTTCACCACCAGGAATTTTAACATGACAGTCGAGGTGTGTGGTCGGGCTCCAATGGTCACAGGCAGCTCTATCGCCCCTTCCGGGATGACGCTGTCCCCTGTGAAACCGTACAAAGGCTGCGTGCTGTTTTACAACCTTGTGCGGGGGATCCCCATCTTATTAAGGCAGTCTGAGTACAAGATATCCACGGAGCTGCCGTTGTCGACCAGGATACGGCAAACCGTGTAGTTACCGATCATGGCCTCGATGACCAAGGCGTCACTCTGGGGGAAATGTACCCCCCTCGCGTCGGCCTCTGAGAAAGTGATTTCGGCCTCCTCGTATCGCGCTGCCTTAGCCTCGCATCCGGAGACGTTCATAATCCTCTGGCTGAACTTTTCCTTTGCCTCCCGAGCGTACTCCTTCTGTGCGCGTCGGGAGGAGCCTCCAAGGTATGGTCCCCCGAAGATCATTCTTATAACGCCGACCGGCTCGGGCGGGTTGTCCTGCCTCTGCTCTTCCCGTCAGTCGTTGTTGCGTCTGTTGTTGTTCCGTCAGTCAGCTCGGTACTCGCCTCCCCTCCCCTCCCAGATCAACCTCTCGACCACGTCCCTCATGTCGTAGCATTCAGCCGTAGTATGCCCACTCTCGCCCTGAAACCGACAGTACTTGTTTTGATTTCTCCGTGCTGGATCGGACTTCAGCGGCGGCGGTCAACGCAGGACCTGGAGGTGGCTGATCTCATGGTAAACGTCTTCGATTCCCATAGTCAAGGGCGTATAGGCGTCGTACCTCTGCGGCTTCGGTTGCTTGCTCTCTCCCTGGCTCGTTGAGGCGTTGCCGCCCCTATTGCTCGGAGCCGGGTTATACCACTGATCGGCTTGCACCTGAGGTAGACCTCGGCGTTTTTTGCCATTGTTTTGATTGCTCGCCTGCCCTACCTCCTCTTTGGTAGGGGTAGGCGCCTTGCTGTTCAAGGCCTTCTTAGCCTCCTCGGCATTAATGAACCCCTCTGCCTTTGCTAGGAACACCTGGTAGCTATGAGGCAGTCTCCGGTCGAGGTCTGTGCTATAGGGGATATCCTTCTTTATGCTAGACAGCGCCCCCATCAAAGCCACCTCGTCGGAGATCCCCTCGGTGGCGGCGACTTGCTCCCCAAATCGGGCTATCCAATCCTTCAGGGACTTATTAGGCCCCTGGTACACCCTTGAGAGTTTTTGTTTAGGCGGGATGTATTTCTTGACACCTATGAACTGAGTCAAAAATGCGTTCTTTAGATCATCCCAGCTGGTGATGGAGTTTGGCTTCAACAATCTGAACCATCTCCTCGCGGAGTCGGAAAGGTGATTCCTGAATGCCCGGCACATGACTTCTTCGGGGTATCCATGCAGGACCATATGCCATGTGTACACCTCCAAGTGGTCGTCCGAATCACTCCTTCCGTCATATAGTGGAATGGGTGGTGATTTATACTTGTCTGGGAGCGGCACCCGGATGATATTCTCTGTGAACGGGTGGTCGTGCGACGTGTACATCTTGGCGTCGACATTGACCGCCTCGGCTACCTTCCCCACAACTTGCTCAAAGTTGTTTAATCGGCTCTCAATCTGCTTTTCAAGCCTAGCCATCTTCTCGGCCAGGGCCTTATTATCCGCTGCGAGCTCTTCCTCTCTCGCTAGCTGCACGGCTTTCCCACGTCGAGCATCGAGCCTCGTCCTGAGGTCTTCACCGTGCACAGACGAAGACCCTATGGGGACAGCATTCTTCCTATTCGCGTTGGGTTGCGGTCGAGGGGGCACGTCCCTGTTATTCACAGCTTGCGCCGCAGCCTCCTTCCGCGCTCTCCTCCGTGCCGCCCGTTGCCTGCTCCCCACCGACCTATTTGACTTGGCCAGGCGATGATCGTTGGCTCGACTATCACCGATCTCCTCGGTGTCATCGCGTTGGTCACCAATCCCTTGGTCCCCAACGGTAGCGTTCACCGGGTTAATCAACGCATCCTCCAACGGTGGCATTGAGCTTTGACCTTGGTCCCGCCCAGCCAGAGCCGTAGCCATCCTTTCTACGGCTGCAGCCAACGTTTCGACCTGCTTTTGAAGCTGGTCGAGGCGGTCTGGGGGATTCACAGTGGCTGGTGGGAGTGGGTTCATCGAGGTCCCCGCGGCGATGGGATTTTGGGTTGCCTGGCTCCTTGGGTCAGTCGCTAGCAGGCGAGCGTTCCTGGGAGGCATAATTACTGTTTTTCTTTGTTAAGAGCTGGATTAGATTTCTGGGCTTAATGGCCCTTCTTCTAGCACCAATTGTTGACGGTGTTTTTTCGTCAACTCGTGATTACCTCTCCAGAAACAACGCGCGTTGACACTCACGGTATACTTAAAGATTAAAACTGAAGAATAATGTAAAGAAGACAACAATTTTATAGTGGTTCGGCAATAATTCTTTGCCTAATCCACTTATGCATGCACTAATATTTTAACCAGTTACAAGCTCTCTTTCCTTAGTAATGAAATGGTCTCTAACCCCTTTCTGGGTTCTTTTTGCTCTATTTATAGGCGGTTACAAACAACTAAGCCTTCTCCGTTCCCAAGGAGGAAGCCATCTCCCAGCCTCGATATTCGGGAGGGTAGGTGAGTTTTAATGATGACAATCTCAGGAAATACGGCTGACCCCTCTCATCTGCCGCACGATCCACTGACTCCTGCAGTAACCGTTGGATTGATGCTTCCTTCCCCGAGTTGACAAGACCGTTGATGGGATTGACTCGGCGAGATGCCTCGACGCCGTGACTCAGCAAGGTTGAGTCTCTATCCTCGGCGCCTGTCTCCATGTGTGATCTCTCGGCGTAGAGGGAACCTTAGCTACAACCACTCTTCCGACCCAAGCGGCCGATTCAGAACGGGGAGTCCTCGGCGCCTAGCATCGAGAGTGTGGTCGATTCCTCGACCATGGTGTAACAACCACTACTCCCAAGAAGAAAGATAGTGAGCCAAGGTCTTTAAGAGAAAACCGCTGAGCAAGAATATCGATAAAATTCTGTACAGCTTGGTCATTGCTACATGTGATAATAATGTCGTCAACGTAGACAAGTAAGTATATCATAACTTTATCCGTGTTGAGGACAAAAAGAGAAGTGACGGCATGGGAGTTTGAGAAACTCAAGGCAATAAGAAATTATCGTAATTCATGATACTAAGCACGTGGAGCTTGCTTAAGACCATAGATAGCCTTGCGCAGTTTACACACATGAGTGGGACGATCTTTATCAATGAATCCTTGGTTGTACCATGAAAACATCCTTAGATAGATGGCCTTGAAGGAAAACGTTGTTTACATCTAGTTGTCTTAATGACCAGTGGCGAGAGACAGCAAGACTGAGGACCGTGCACATTGTTGTGGACTTGACCACGGGGCTGAAAGTGTCATTGTAGTCAATACCTGGACGTTGATGAAAATCTTTGGCTACCAGACATGCTTTGTACCTGGCAACAGAACCATTAAGAAGTCGTTTAGTTCGAAAAATCCACTTACACCCAACTAAGTTTTGGTTGTTGGAATCATGGGGAACCAACTCCCATGTACCATTCCAAACCAGAGCATCATACTCCTCTGACATGGCTTGACGCCATTTGTGATATTTGAGTGCTTGAGTCACGGTTAATGGTTCAGGTGAGTCAGTGGGATGAAATTGAGCATTTAGGTTGAGTTTTTGAATAGGTTTGAAGATGTTGTGTTTTGAGCGAGTGAGGATAATGTGTTTTTTTAGGGTGTATGTAGGATCGATAATTGAAGGTTGGTCGAGTGGCTCTGGATTTTCTTTATGGGTGGCTTCGGGAGTATTTGGCAGACGTTTGGTGGAAGAGGTTCGGTCGTCCGCTGGTGGCAAATCATCACTCGAGGGTAGTGTGGCAGAGGCAGGCGCAGGAGATGTTTCAAGTGCCGGTGACAGGGGATGAATTGAGAGACTAGGAAAGATCCATTCAGTGATGATAAAGGACTCAACATGGGAATCATTGCTAACATGACGAGATGAGAATGGAAAAACTGATTCGACAAACTTAACATGACGAGAGACATAAAGTTTGTTGTTGGATGGATCAATACAGAGGTAAGCACTTTTTGTGAGAGAATAGCCGAGAAAGACACAGGGAGTGGAACTTGGAGTTAGTTTATGACTAGCATAAGGTCGAAGCCATGGATAATAGAGACATCCAAAAACTCTGAGTTTAGAGTAATTTGGTGGGATACCGAAGAGATTTTCATATGGCGAGGTGAGATTAAGTGTGGGAGTGGGCATGCGATTGATAAGGTAGACTGCAGTGGCAAAAGCATAGTTCCAGTAAGTGAGTGGTATTGATGCATGAGAAAGAAGTGACAGGCCAGTTTCAACGATGTGACGATGATGACGTTCAGAGTACCCATTATGTTCCGGTGTATGTGGAAGGGTTGTGAGATGTGAAATACCATTTGAAGCAAGATATAGGTTTAAGGCTTGATATTCTCCCCCGTTGTCTGAATACAAAGTGATGATTTTGCGATTAAAGTAATTTTCAACCAATGGTTTGAATCGAGCAAAAACATCGGAAACATGTGATTTTCTTTTGAGAGGATAGTACAATATGTATTTTGTGAAATGATCAACAAAAATGACATAATATTTGAACCCATCTATTGAATAAACTGGTGATGTCCATACATCAGAAAATAAAATTTCAAGTGGAAAGGTGGATTGAATAGACGACATGGAGAAAGGAAGTTTATGACTTTTATTACAATCGCATGCATTACAATTTGAGAACTTTGACAATGGACTTGATATATCTAAGTTGAACCGAGAAATAACATTTTTGAGAATTGAATGAGACGGATGACCTAACCGACGATGCCACTCGGACGAAGTGGTCTTGACACTTGAAAAAGCAAGTAGAGGTTCTGTGGGATTGAAAGACTTTGATGAAGAAACCAGCCACTCATAAACACCATCCTTAGTCTGTCCCTGTAAAAGGATTGCCCCCATGCGAAGATCCTTCACATAAAAGGAAGATGGTAAGAATTCAACAGAAGCATGATTAGAGGCGCAAAATTGAGAAATGGATATAAGATTCTTTTTCATGGTGAGTACACAAAGAACATTATTTAATGAGAAAGAACGAGAGGAAGTGGAAAGAGATGTGGAACCGGTATGGGTGATAGGTAGACCCGAGCCATCTCCAATCACGATGTCGTCAGGACCGTCATAAGAAGTATGAAAAGATAGATTACTCAGGTCGGCGGTGACATGGTGCGAGGCTCCACTGTCCAGAAGCCAACTAGGAGTGTTGGTGGTGTTGGTGGCAGTTGCAATGTGGGCACGTGGCTGCCATGGTGCACGTGGACGTGGTGTCCATTGAGCATGTGGCTGATTTGGAGCTGAGATTGCTGTCAATTGAAAAGTGGGACATCTTTTTTCAGTGTGACCTTATACATTACATGCCTGGCAATATCCAAGATAAGGTCTTTGAGGAGGACGGTCACCACGTGGAGCAGAGAAACGTGGCCTAGTGTTCTGAATCATGGGAAAGGATGCGCCATATGGTTGAGTAGATTTCCATGATTGGTTACGAAGATTTTGGTTGGGTCGAGATGCAATTGGATTAGCTGTTGCTGGAAGAGGAATAGATGGCTCCTGAGACACTTGTATAGATAGCTCTTTGTTGATAAGTTTTTCATGAAGCTCATCAAAAGTGATTGGTGTTTCTCGATTATTGATAGCATCAACCACTGCTTTGTAATGTTCATCGAGACCATCAAGAATTGTCTCAATAAGATCCTCTTGATCAATCGGTTTTCCCAATATTGCTAATTCATCAGCACGGCTTTTGATAAACTGCATGTAATCTGAAATGCTACGTGACCCTTTGGTAATATTCTTAAGTTGTGTCTTTATTTGTTTAATGTGTCCTCTGGTTGGTTTAGCAAACGTGTTGGAGAGAATAGTCCATGCTTCTTGACTAGTATTTGCTCGAGTGATGAGAGGAATGATTGGCGCTGTGAGTGATCCAACAAGAGCACTAAAGATGAGTTTGTCTTGTCGAATCCATGTTTGATATGCAGGGTTTGGGGATGTGACGCCATTCTTTGTAATTGTTGCTGGTGGGCATGGCTTTGATCCATCAACATAGCCATCTAGATTATAGCCGATGAGTATTGCATGAAACTGAAGTTGCCAGGAAATATAATTTGTGGTTGTAAGTTTAACTGTGTTGTGGGTTGAGATGTTTATGGCAGTGAGAGGTTTATTGGGTTCATGAGAGTTTGGGACAATAATGTCAGAAGAAGTGGCACACGAAGCAGGAGGGTCTTGAGCAGCCATGGGAGCAGTCACAAACCAGCAGTCGTTCGGTATAAGGCTGCTGGAAATAACAATCGAAGGAAGAAATACATAAAGGAAAGGGAGAGGAGAGGGACTCTGATACCATATAGGAAATGAAGGAATTATGGCATACTTTGTATTGATTCTGAACAAAATTATATACATAATACAACTATCCTATTCTAGGTAAGATCATTGATTGAAGTATTTAACAAATTAATTACTAATAATCAAAACTAAGAAACTAAATCAGATTTTCTAAACTAGGAAGATAATTAACAAAATCAATTACAACGATAAGGACATAAAATACAAGATTATGTAGATTCTCCAATAATATATAGTCCTACTTTTTAAAACTCCAAGCTTTTAGATGCTTTTATTATTCATAAATTCGTCCTTAAATGTTACATAAACTTATACAAGATCCAAATTATAGGACGCGTTTGGAACTCATTCTAAAATGATTTTATTTTTTTGTATGAAAATGGAAATAGAAACGTTTTCAATCTTAGGTAGAAATCATTTTTAAAAATATGTTTGGTAGTTTTATCAAGAGATTATTTTCAGTATAAGAAAAAACTGAAACTCTGTTTGGTTATACATTTTTTAAAACATCTAACAGTATTTTAAATAATATATTAAATAAGAAAAAGGAAATATTTCTTTCTTATATATGTAAAGTTATAACCCATTAATAGAATAATTATGTAGATATATGTATATATCTTTCTCTCTACTCGAGAGAGGAGAAAACGAAAATAAGAAATGAAAAAAATTATTTTTTATTTCTTTTCCATTTTACATGAAACTAAAAAAATTATTTTGATTTTTGTTTTTTGTCTTTAGTTACTCCAAATGCTATGTTTTTCTCATTCTCTAAGTTTTTTTCTTAGAAAATGTGAAAAACGTTTTTAAAAATAATTCTAAACACGCTGTATTACGTGTCTTCACGAATTTTCATTTTCTTTTCTATCATTCGTTCAAAGTGCTTTCAATTTAGGATATGTATTCCCGCAATATCTCTGTTGTGTCATTTCATGTTTGTTGGAATAATCTTCCCTTTTGAGTCAAAACAATTTGGACCTTCCAGGAATGCAAAGCTACGTCACCAAGGATGTGGCTGACGATCCTTTCCACTTCTATGTGGCTGACCTTCCAGGAATGCAAAGCTAAAAATCCATTCTTAATCCTAAATTCCAGTCATAATGTAGCCAAACCTTCTAAGCCCTTGTTTGGAAAGCGTGTTTGATTTGAACCGAAATTTAAATTTTGTGAAAGAAAACACTCTTACATAATTTTTTAAAGTTAAAGTTTTTATAAGAAAAAACACTATAAGATTATTCACTAGCCCATAACTCAAGTTCAAGTTTGAATTTGAGTTCATCAAATTTTAATTCAAACTCGTATTTTATAGCAAAACTTAAAACAAACTTTGAGTTAAAACTTGAATTTGAACTTAAGTTATAGTTTGAATCCAAATTAAAGTGGTTTGAACTATCCTCCAATCACAACTTAAGTCCCTAGAATACACTAAAACAACAAATTTGTTCCAACATGAAAATTTCCTTCTTTTATCTATCTTAAATTTGCTTCACCCTTCCAACCTCCAACTCTAAGGAAATTTCTTCATCATGGGATTTATAATATTGAAAAATTTGTCCTCCCATAAATTCAGGAAATTTGTTTTGAATTTATCATTCTTTCTATTTTGTTTTGGGAGATTTGAAAGCGTATGTATTGTAAATACATTATTATATACACTCACTTGTGTTCCACAACAATTACATGGTATAAATATAAAAGATACATATCAATCCCAATATATACCAATACTATATCCCATTAGTTTAATCATATCAACACAATGGAAGATCCAAATCTTATATTATACACATCCCTTCCTCTCATCATCCTCCTAATAACTCTCAAGCTCTTCCTCCTAACCAAAAAACCACAAAAGAACCTCCCACCAAGCCCACCGGCTCTTCCGGTCATCGGTCACCTCCACCTCCTAAACTCCCCCATCCACCGCACCTTCCGCGACCTCTCCCAAAAATACGGCACCATTTTCTCCCTCCGGTTCGGCTCTCGCCGCGTCGTCGTCGTCTCCTCCCCTTCCGCCGTCGAGGAATGCTGCACCAAAAACGACGTCGTCCTCGCCAACCGCCCTCCCCTCATCACGGCCAAGCACATCAGCTACAACTACACCACCATCGTCTCCTCCCCCTACGGCGACCACTGGCGCAACCTCCGCCGAATCGGCACGCTTCAAATCTTCTCCTCTTCCCGACTCAACGTGTTTAGGGGCCTCCGAAGAGACGAGGTGAAGCGCTTGCTCCGCCGGATCTCTCAAAACTCGCTACGAGGTTCGGGGAAGGTCGAGCTGAAGTCGATGCTTTCCGAGCTGACGTTGAACGTCATAATGAGAATGGTCGCCGGGAAGAGGTACTACGGCGACGACGTGTCGGACCAGGATGAAGCAAAGAAGTTTAAGGAAGTGATTAAGGAGGTTTCTGAGAATGGTGGGGGGGCTAATCCGGCCGATTTTGTGCCTATTTTGAATTGGATTTGGGGTGGTTTTGAGAAGAAAATGAAGAGGCTTGCGATGAGAACGGACACTATTCTGCAGAGTTTGATCGACGAGCATCGGAGTAGGAAAGAGAGTAAGAACACCATGATTGATCATTTGCTTTCTTTGCAGAAGTCGCAGCCTGAGTATTACACTGATCAAATTATCAAAGGCTTCGCACTGGTAAGTAGCTAGAAAAAAAATTTTGAATTCTATATCAGTATATAGTAATAATTATTTTTTTTATTATTTCTTTTTTGAAAATGATATATATCTAGAATTATTTTATATGCTATATGTGATCTCTAATTATTTTTATGCTTATTTGCATGCCCCTCCTAATTTTTCACTCATTTGTATTGTGCCTTCTGATTTTTTTCCCCCTTAAATTTGGAAATATATGGTAAAATACCTTGGTTAATAAGAGTTATTAATTTTTTTATGAAAATTAATATGTGAAATTTCAATTGACTTTATCTTAAAAATGAATTTAGATTAGGAAAAAAAATATTAAGCATCCTCACGCTTTTAGTTAGTGACGCATGTACAAGTCAAATTGTTAATTTATGTTGAAAAATTAACCCCGCAAAAAAGAGCCAAAATTGGCTATGTGATGATGATGTCTTGAGGATGTATAGATTCACACAAAACTCTAATGAATAATAATTGTACCAACCGACGGAGCATGGGCCTCCTAGTTTTTTTTTTTCTTTTTTTTAATATAATAGTTTTAATTTTAATATAATAAATACGTGTATAAATTAAATTTGGCCTCTATAAATTAATAGTTCTCTATATTTTATTAAGTTAACTATTTAGATTTTAAAAAATAAAAAATTCAATTTTATCAAATTTATAAACAATAATATAATCTTGATAAAAATAAATTTTTTTTTAACCCTATTAATAAATTCTAACTCCGTATTGTATCCGCTAAGATATACTCTAAAACCACTTTTCTGAAAACTAGTGTACACAATGTGTTGTTTTTTCGTTTATCTTTTAGTCTTAAGTAAAGTTGTCACCATAAAACAAAGTGCAAAGTCAATCATGTTTTGATTCATAAAAGAAAATAGTCAAATCACCAAAAAAAAAAAGTCAATCATGTTATGATGCACCAAAAAAAAAGTCAATAATGTTCTGATTACCAATTTGTGGGGTTTGATTTCTTTTTTTTTTTTTTTTTTAGTTCACTTAAATGTTAAACTCCTTTTTTTTTTTTTTTTTTTTTTTAACCACAGTTTAACTGTACACATTTCTCACGTGCCTGTGGGGTATTGCACATCCTCACAAGAACAATTTCACCAAAATCTATCAATTTTATAAATTCTTTTCAGATGATTAAAAAAAAAGACTTTTTAGATCACCAAAATCTATTAATTTTATAGATAATGTTATTGGCTGGGACCGATACATCATCGGTGACACTAGAATGGGCAATGTCCAATCTCCTTAACCATCCCAGCATTCTTAAAAAAGCTAAAGCTGAATTGGATGCTCAAGTTGGTCAACAACACTTGGTAGAAGAGTCGGATCTCTCAAAATTAAATTACCTCCAAAACATCATCTCCGAGACTCTTCGGCTATATCCAGCGGTTCCACTGCTTGTTCCCCACTACTCATCCGGCGATTGCACCGTTGGCGGATATGACGTGCCACGTGGCACGGTGTTATTCATTAACGCATGGGCCATACATAGAGACCCCAAGTTGTGGGAGGATGCGGAGAGTTTCAAGCCCGAGAGGTTTGAGAATGGGGAGAGCGAGAGTTACAAGCTATTTCCATTTGGGCTTGGAAGGAGGTCTTGTCCCGGAATAGGCCTGGCCCAGCGTGTTGTGGGCTTGACTTTGGGCTCGTTGATTCAGTGCTTTGAGTGGGAGAGGATTGGCGAGGAAGAAGTTGATATGGCTGAGGGTAAAGGGCTTACTATGCCTAAAGCAGTGCCATTAGAGGCCTTGTGTAAAGCACGGCCCATTATGAACGTTGTTCTCTCTGAAGCCGTCGATGGTATTAATTGAAGGCAAAATATAAGATTGCTGTTGTAATATTTATGTAAGACTATATAACGAGTTCCTCAGTAGGTATAAGTAATATTGAGCTCATCTTGTTTGGTCAATATTATTATTTTTTGAACAAATACTCGTCTAGTGAATGCAAAAAAAAAAAAAAAAAAAAAAAAAAAAAAAAATTTTTGAAAAAAAATTCGTTTGGGAAAAAAAAAAAAAAAAAAAAAAAAAAAAAAAAAAAAACAAAGAAAAAATAGGCTTAAGATGTATTGAAATGGCTATTTTTTTTACGAATGTACAGAAGTTAGGGATCGAAATTTCCAAAAGCTACATTGTTTATGCTACAATTAAAGATTCCAAGCTTCCATCAATCCTTATTTAATATTCTTTACCCAATATAACGACATCTTAAAAAAAAAAAGTGCAATATTTATAATCCACCCTCTCTCTTTGCAGATCTAATAGCTCTCATTCCTATTTGTTTGTCAGGAGGTAAAAATTTGATCATAACATATATAAGAGACGGAGAAAAAATCAATTTAATACTTTCTGTTATATTTGTTATATCGAAATATGCCTTTAATATCTTGTATTTATTATAATATTAAGTAGGTAACTTGACATTTGAAAAAACTTTTTTTTTTCTTTTTACACTTTCAAACTGTTTTTTTTTTTTTTTTTACATAAAATGTCCATACTACGACCGTAAATTTCATAGACAACTCTTTACTACATACTATTGTCAATTTAAAATTAAAAAAAAAAAAATCAGCGGCACTGAGTATGTGAATAATCACTAGGTAGCTAGATTCAGTAGATGACTTGCTCAGACCTAGTGTTGGTTGCCGGAATGATCAACTGGGAAAAAGAAGAAAAACAAAAACAAAAGACCCTATTTAGGAGAGCTTTTTAAAAGTAGATTTTGGCTTTATAGGTCTAAAAATTATTTCTAAAAGTGTTTAGACGATCTGTTTTAACTTTTTAAAAGAACTCTTTTTAAAAAATATACTTCTTAAAGATTTTAAAATTTATACCAGAGTTTAATTAAGGTATTATAAACTTTATTTTAATACTTTTATTGTTTATTAAAAAATCTAAAACTCATTTGGACTCATTAAACTCTTTATTTTAAACGCTTACTTAAAAGTCACAACTTTTAATTCTCTTCTTCTATTAGCTAAGAGTAAAAGCAAAAATTCTATCAAACCGAGAAAAAGATTCGATACCCTAAGTTGGGTCGGGATGTGACTTTCTTTGAGCAACATAAGATGAGCAGCCCGAGCTGACTCTATTGCTCATCGTTGTTCTACACGCGGTTCCATGCAAGAATATATTATCTTATAAACAACATCATGAAGATAGGAATGGTGAGAAAAAGACTGTTCTCTCTCACTCTTGTGTCTATTATATGTATATATATAACATGGTTCGTTCGCACACCAATATACTATCTGTAAATGTTACATGTGTTATACTATATTTTTTAAATATTAAATTTGAGTTACACACCGAAATAAACAATGTTACATACTAAAATATGAAAAAGTTATTGTATTACTCAACTTTAGAACTTCCACGACCAATGCTAGATATGTCACCAAGTACGTTGCTGACAATTCTTTTCTCCCACATGCACGTCTCATTACAACCAAAAAAATCCATTCTCAATTTTATTCCTAAATTACCATCAAAACTGCCAAATATGCCAAACCATCTTTCTTAAAATCTCGCCAAGACTGCAAATTCGTGAATTTATGTAATCTAACATGAAAATTTCCCTTTTCAATATCTCTCTTAAATCTCATCCAGTCATTCCTAACTCTATAGACATCTCGTCATTCATGGTATTTATAAATATTATAATTTGTCCTCTCATAATTTTACGAAATTTGTATTTAAATAAATATTCTTTCAATTTCCTTTTTAGAGTTTTGATAGTTTATGCATTTTAGATATACATTACAAATACTCATTTGTCTTCCACAACAAATACATGGTATAAATAGAAAAGGGATTACCCTCAGTACAAATCACAAGAATCCCAATATATACGATTAGTTTAATCATCTCAACACAATGGATGATCCCAATTTTACATTATACACATCCCTTTGTCTCATAATCCTCCTAATAAATCTCAAGCTCTTCCAACAAGTATCTTCCACCAAGCCCACCGGCTCTCCCGGTCATAGGTCGCCTCCACCTCCTAAAACCCCCCATCCACCGCAGCTTCCACCGCCTCTCTCGAAAATACGGCACCATTTTCTCCCTCCGGTTAGGCGCTCGTCGCGTCATCATCATCTCCTCCCACTCCGCCATCGAGGAATGCTTCACCAAAAATGACGTTGTCCTCGCCAACCGCCCTCCCCTCATCGTGGCTAAGCACGTCAGCTATAACCATACAATCGACTCCGCCCCCTACGGCTACCACTGGCGCATCCTCCACCGGATCGGCACTCTTCAAATCTTCTCCTCATCGCGACTCAACATTTTTAGGGGCCTCCGAAGAGACGATGTGAAGCGCTTGCGTCGCAAATCTCTCTAAACTCCCTCCGAGGTTCGGGGAAGGTCGAGCGGAAGTCGATGTTTTCCGACCTTGCGTTGAACATCATAATGACAATGGTCGCCGGGAAGAGGTACTACGGTGACGACGTGGCGAACGACGATGAGGCGAGGAAGTTTCGGGAGATCATGAAGGAGGTTTTCGAGAATGGTGGGGCCGGGAATCCAGTCAATTTCTTGCCTATTTTGAATTGGATTCCGGAAGGTTGCGAGAAGAGAATCAAGAGGCTGGCGAAGAGGACGGACGCTTTTTTACAGAGTTTGATCGAGGAGCATCGGAGTAGGAAAGAGAGTAAGGCCTCGTTCATTTCACCAATTCGAGTTTTCAGTTTTAGGTTTTTACAGTAAAATGCTCTTAGAAAATGTCACATTTAACTTTTTCTGCTATAGTAAAAAACTCTCAGAAAATGTCACATCTCAGTTTGAATTAAAAACTCGAATCTATGAAGTGAATGAGGCCTAGAACACCATGATTGATCATTTGCTTTCTTTGCAGGAGTCGCAGGCTGAGTATTACACTGACCAAATTATCAAAGGCCTTGTACTGGTAAGTAGCTAGAATCAAATTTTGAATTCTATGTTTGTTCTCTAATTATTGTTATTATGGCTTACCTACACCGTTTACCTCTTAAAATTTTTTGCTCATTGGCAATGGGCCTCTTGGAAAAAAAAATTAACAAACCTATTATCTTGTAGAGATATGCTAACTAATTTTTTAAAAAACCGGTGCCTAATTAATTTTTTTTAAGGAAAAGCATTCAATAAACCTCAATATCATACCTAATTAGCAATTTAATGGTCATATATCTGTTGGTCTCCGAATCGACTTCGGATGCGGAAGCATGGGGGGAGGTGGATCGTGTATAACAAAAATTTTCATAAAACCTTTGAGATACTCTATAGATTATATTAATTTATGCACGAATAAATTAATCTCATTAATTCATTTATTAAGAACTCAATTAGAAAAAATACCTGGAGGCCGACTCGGATGATAAATTGAGTTCCTTGACCTCGAACAATCCTTACTCCAAAGCTTTGTGTTTAGAAAACCAATGTCTTCCACGTCAATTCTTAGAATTCACGAAGATGTGTGTGTGGACACACATGAGACAAAACGGGTTACAATAAACACTCGAATGTCCACAAACACCAACGCATGCACGATGTGAAATTTTTTGGAGAAAAAATTTTTCCTTCTCTCTATTAGGGAAATTCGGCCAGCCCCCTTCAAGTTAAGTTCAAAATTATCTCGCGCAATTTTTCATCATATCTTATTTATAGAGTAGAAGTCAAACTTCTAGAATGAATCAAATCTCTATCTCTTATTTGAATTTCGAACAAAAATTCTCCTTTCTCTTATCTCTTGTGGCCGGCCATGCTAGGGATTCCTATCCCTGTGTGTGGCGCCAATACTGGATAGGGAAGGAAGAGAAAATCATCCTTTATCCTGTAGTCCAATTTTATTTCAAATTCAAATTCGAATTTAAGTCAAACTTAAATTAATTTGAATTCTAAATTGAACAACTTATCAAATAAGTTTAAAAGGATAAATTTAAATTATGTTCATGATTCAAATTCAAATTTAAATAATCACATTATTTAAATAATAATTAATTCTCCATTAATTATTTTTTGAGTATTTAATTTTAGAATTCCATAATTCTAAAATTTCTATTTTGCCCTTTGTGTCTGGTAGAATTATTAGGACGATGCGGAGACATATGGACCTATAATTCCGAGCTCTAATAAAATTAATAATTAATTAAACACTTTAATTAATTAATTAATTCTATTAATTCCAATAGTTACTCCACTATAAACTTGGAATTGCACTCTCGAAATTATAGATATAAATTACTTCTAAACTGTGAAGTGTCCATTTGATATAGTCATTGCATATAGATCAATCCTCCATAAATAATTCATAATTAGAGCAAGGTAAAATCCGTTAACCTCTCTAATTACATCTTTATGAATCGGAGCTCCTACTGGTCCAAGTACCGAATAAACCCTCAAGAGAATTATTTCTCTACTTCTTTCTTAAGAAGGAATGGATTCCATCTCGTGTAATAACATTCCCGGCTACCTACTTCATCATGTCTCTAAAATACAAGGAATAGGATTCAGGATCTCAGAATCCGTACCGAGTGAATCAAAAGACACAAATCCATAAATATGAGTCTGTTAAGAACTCAGGATTAAGATCATTCTATATATGACCATCGGTAGACTCAATTAGAATTTCTATACTTAACGGAAATTATTAGAAATTCATATTGTGTCTGTGTCCTTGTTCCACATAATCTCATTATGCGAAATACACTCATTCAATATCTCACCATATTAACAGTGCAGATAACACCGTTCTATTCTAAATGGGAATGACATGTATTAATAATGTTTTAATTAAACATTCCGAACTTTAATTAAATTCATTATGAACATTGTTTTTTTATTATTATCCTTAAACATTATCCTCTCGTATATAACACTTATATACAATGCTTAAGGTTACATAAATAATCAAAGAATTTTCATTGGTATTCATAAAATATTCACAAATATATACACATAAAATGATGAATAAACTCTTTTATTAAATAAATAATAAATATCCTATTACATCTTATGCTTCTAGGACACCATTCCCAACAATATTAACATTTTTCATTCAAAAAATTGACAGATTCAAGATATGTAAAGAAAAATTATAGACATATCATAATTCGAGGGCACAACAAGTACATTTTAAAGTTTAGTGAGCATGTTGATACAAGTGACAAAATCCAGAGGAACTTATAAGCATTTCCGTTAAAAAAAATCAACGTAATCAGACAGAGAAGGAAAAGTTGGAGACATTTTCATAGTTCAAAGAACACAATATATACATTTTAAAATTCAAGGATCATGTTGATACAAATGATAAAGTTCAAGGAGAATTTTTAAAATTTGTCTAAAAAAAACTTTGAAAATAAAAAGACTTTGCACTTTATGTAACTATATTTTGTCAAAATTTCACTGTTATTAAAACATTTGAAACCTAAACATAGGCATTGTTGAAAGTAGAGGAAGCCTTATCTTTTTCGATCGTATCTTTAAAATTTTAAATATGGACCATTGATCATAAATAAGTGTGATATAATGGTTAAAATTAAATGTCTGCTAGATAACAAAATTGACCATCTAAATGCTTTGTTTTTGAATTGATATATGAGTTGAAACACATGACTCAAATAGATGCAACTGTTAAAACACATAGAGCCCATTTGATAAATATTTTTAAACTTATAATTCTAATTATACTATATTATTTTTCACTCACAAAGAATTTGAATTCAAAAATTTTCAATTAATAATTCTCATAAAATTTCCGCTAATGAATTGACTTAAACGCGTAAACCAAACGAGCTCATAACTTTATTTTAAATATGTCAGCAACAAACAAGATTGTTGATGAGCGAAATGAATTTGGCTATGCATAGCAACCATTAAATCCAAATGATTTTCAGTTTAATTTTTCGCACTAGTTGAAGGAATTATGTAAACTTGCTATTTATAGAATTCGTTAATTCATTGTATCTTGGAGGTGATTAATTTATTTCTTTTTGAATGAGAACAAATAAATTACCTTAAATCAACAATTTCATTTTCTACCCAAACATAAGTAGTGAGAATGGAAGCATCCAAATATATAGAGAATTCCATGTTTTGCCACTCAAGCCAATTACTCTATAGGACGGCGGTTCGCCTTGGCTGCTGGACCTACACGATCTTTTTTAGTGGAAGCATAAAAAAGACCATACTGCCCTTTGTGTTTACATGCGGTCTGTGAATTTTATAGGGGTATACGAATCAATCAACCAAGATATTTCTTTGTTTATCTAATTGCCCTTTGATTTTTCTGACTTGGAATTCGCCTAGTTAGTTGTTGAGAAGTCAACTCCATAGTTCACAACATTGACTTGAGTCTGTATGTGTATGATTGAAATTTGCATATTCAAGCTCCACAATTCTCAGATGGGAAAATTACCAGCTGAAAATTAGCACTATAACCAAGCAAATTCACATAATTTCTAATGGAAAAGTTTCATAGCCAGAGACTTTATATCCCTCCATTTCCCTTTCTTCTTTTTCTTCTCCAATTCTCATCCCTTCACTTGTTCTCTTCAGCTTACAATCTCCCAGACAAGTACTTCATCAATTGTGGCTCAAACCAAGGCGTGAGCACCAGTCGTCGGAGCTTCGTCGGCGACAAAAACTCCGGTTCTGTCTCTTTTACAAAGCAGAACAGCATCTCTGTCGAAAACACAAACCAGTCTCAGAACAGCAACAACTCAACTCTGTACAACACAGCAAGAGTTTTCAGACAACAATCTTCATATGCCTTTGACATCAATGATGTTGGTAATAGTACTAATTACCTGGTACGCCTCCATTTCTTAGTTTTCCCTTCCACGGTTGATCTTTCCTCGGCAGTTTTTGATGTTTCAGCTTCTGGGTTCTTGTTGTTGCATAATTTCACTGCCAAAAATAACACAAACACGCCTCTAGTAAAGGAATTTTATCTCCCTATAAACGCCAACAAGAAGTTTAGAATATACTTCACGCCTCTAGAATCCTCTTTGGCATTTGTGAATGCCATAGAGTTTTTCCCAGCCCCTCCTGTGAATTTCAGCCTTGGTGAAGCCATAAAAGTTGGGCAACAACAAGGTCAGAAAACTGGGTCATCTTCTGTTTTCCAAACAGTTTACAGGATCAATGTTGGCGGTCAAGAGATCGAGTCGAATGACGAAATAATATGGAGAAACTGGGATACAGATGATAAGTTTCTCATTAGTAAAGGTAATTCAAAGGAGAGTCAGTTTTATTCAAATCCGCCTAATTACCTCTCAGAAGATGGTGAATATGTTGCCCCAGCTTTGGTCTACCAAACTGCTAGAGAAATGGATGTCAATGCCAGTGGCGGATCCAACATAACATGGGGTTTTAATGTAAATAAGTCTGCTGGTCACCTTGTGAGGTTTCACTTCTGTGACATCATCAGTGTCTCCCTCGGTGTTATAGTATTCAATCTGTACATAAATGGCAATTTCAGCAAGGCGATCGATCCTACGGACAACAGCACCCTGCTGGCTACTCCTTTTCACTACGATTTTTCAGTTGGTTCCCATGGTTCTGATGTGATGAACATTGGCATAGGCCTTTCAAAAAAAACCACGGAAAATAATGCCTTCCTAAATGGGCTCGAAATTTTGGAGATAAAGAGAGGACTTGCTTTAACTCCCGTAGAGAACGAGGAGTCAGGTAATCACTGACGGAGCCACATTTAGTTCAACTTTTAAAATGTAATATCGATATAAAAAAAAAAAATAAGTTCTGACCCTATATTATAAGACAAGTTCTACTTGTGTCCCCAGTTAGTAATTGAATACTATGTCCATGTCTTGTAAAAATTCTCTTATATTTTTCATAGTGCTTCCCACTGAAAAAATCACTGCAGGTAATAAAAAGACAAAGGCTCCAATTGTGATTGGTTCAGCTATCGGGGGTTTTGCTCTTCTCTGTATTTTGGTAGTGGGGTTCTTCAAACTGAGACGAAGGAAGATGAAACCGGTCGAAAACTCGAGCTGGGGACAAGTGCCTCCATATGTAGGAGGGGGAAGTTCTCACAGCAGGATTGCTGACCCAACCATCAATGGCTCACCTCTTCCTAACCTACACTTGGGGCTGAAGATTCCTTTTGCTGAAATTCAGCTAGCAACAAAGAATTTCAACTCCAAGCTGATAATTGGCAAGGGAGGCTTTGGTAATGTCTACAAAGGGACTCTTGTGAATGGCACAAAAGTTGCTGTGAAGAGAAGTGCACCAGGGTCAGGCCAAGGGCTTCCTGAGTTCCAAACTGAGATCACGATTCTCTCCAAAATCCGCCACCGACATCTCGTGTCCTTGATCGGGTACTGCGACGAGAGGTCGGAGATGATCCTGGTTTATGAGTTCGTGGAAATGGGAACTTTAAGAGACCACCTTTACAATCCAGACTTGCCTCGTTTGTCATGGAAACAAAGGCTTGAAATCTGCATTGGCGCAGCCAATGGTCTTCACTACTTGCACAAAGGCTTATCAGGCGGAATCATCCACAGAGATGTCAAGTCCACAAACATCTTGCTTGACAAAAACCACGTGGCCAAAGTATCGGATTTCGGCCTCTCAAAATCAGGCCCACTTGATGAGTTTGAAACTCATGTAAGCACCAATGTGAAAGGCACTTTGGGATATCTTGATCCTGAGTACTTCAGAACCCAACAGTTGACTGAAAAATCCGATGTCTACTCATTTGGGGTTGTCCTTCTCGAGGTCCTATGCGCGAGACCGGCCATAGACACCTTGCTTCCGAGGGAGCAAATGAACTTGGCCGAGTGGGCGATGAAATGCAAGAACAAAGGCTTGCTTGAGGACATAATTGACCCTTCAATGAAGGGTCAAATCAACCCCAACTCGCTAAGGAAGTTTAGTGAAACTGCGGAGAAGTGTTTGGAAGAAGATAGCGGCGATAGGCCTGCAATGAGCGACGTGATTTGGGACTTGGAGTACGCTTTTCAGCTTCAGCAAATGCCCGTGCCGAGACAGCCTCACGAGGACAGCACGGTGAACTCTTCGTCGGCGTTCTTACGTCCTAACGTCGAGCACCTTCCTTCCGTTAGTACGACGGCTGATAACGATGGCGATAATGAGTATGGCCTGAGTAATGTTGGTGATTTCTCGGAGGTGAGTGCGAGTGCAGTGTTTTCACTGTTGAAAACCGATGGTGCTAAATAAAAATATGTTATCTACTCAGTTTGTGAGTTATGTAGTTATGTAGTTATGTGTCTTACTCATTCTTGTTCTAGTATTGGAACTACTTTGTAAACCTTAGAAACTCTGTTTTGCTTATATGCCAGTGGAAATTGTTGATCTGTAAAATTGATGATAGAAACCCAGGAATTCTAGGTGGTTTTCTTAGCTGTTATTAATCAGAAAATACGAAAATTACAGATAGGAGGAATTCGAGGTTCCTCTGCCTCTCAATACAATACCCTCCGTTTCTCACTACAAGCTCTCTTTTATAGACTTCTCACTCACGGTATTCCCCATGCAAACTAATTCCTAACGGCATGCCTGACCTCAGCGTGAAACTCGATAATAATTGCCAAGTCAGCCAATACCACTTCCTACTACACCCCCTGTGAGAATCAACTATTTCCCCCTTGCTCCTCCTAGAGTATACGAATTTATTGGGAGGGGCTGGGGCTTTAACATCCCCCATCAACTATTTTCCCTTTGCTCCTCCTAGAGTATACGAATTTATTGGGAGGGGCTGGGGCTTTAACATCCCTCCCCCCCTCTTCAAGACCAACTTTGTCTCCAAGGTTGAAGCTTGGAAACTGGGATTGAATGGTGAAAACGGGCTCCCATGTGGCCTCACTGCTTGGCAGACCATCCCACTGAACCAATACCTCCGGTACTTGTTTACCACCCACCGATCTAACTCGGGAATCCAGAACTGCCGAAGGTTGAACATCCAACTCCATTTCGTCAGAAAGGTTGGGAGGCAGGGGCAACCCAGAAACCACCATTCCCCTATACGGTTTCAGTTGAGACACATGAAAGATAGGGTGAATTCTAGCTGTGGACGGCAGCTTAAGGCGATATGCCACGGTACCAATCCGTTCTTCTATCTCGAAGGGACCATAGAATTGTGGACTCAGCTTTTCATTAGGTCTACGGGCTAATGATTTCATGTAGTACGGGCGTAATCACAGCAGTACCTCAGCCCGCACGTCCTCGCGTAACCCATTCAGGAAAGCCCCCTTGAAGATAGCTTCGGGCACACCTCTCATGGAAGCAGCCAACGCTTTGAATGTGTCTCGGTATTCCGCCACTCCTCCAGTCTGCCGGAGCGCCATCAGCCGCTCCGTTGGATCTGCTTCCCGGGCGTGGCTGAATCGTTGGATGATGGCCGTCCGGAGTTCTCGCCAGCCCACGAACGGATCCTGTGCGTCAACCCACTGGAACCACCCAAGAGCTCTTCCTTCCATGCACACGGACGCCGCCAAGATTCGCTCCTCGTCTTCGATGTCGTTCACCGCAAAATAGCACTCAACCCTAAACACCCAGCCATACGGATCTTCGCCATGGAAAACTGGAAGCTCTAATTTTCTCCCTCGAAAGTCCCTTCTACCCCTCTGCCGTACCGGCGATACTTGGCGGTGCATTCCTCCTCCTTCCCCCCCTCGGACCGGTGAGCCTTCCCGAGAGATTGCTCGACCCCTCTCCGGTTCTCGCCTAGGGGGTGTCCGATCCAGATTCCTAACCGGTTCCCTTTCTGGATGCCGTCTATCAAACAGCCGAGCATGTCTCTGCAACAACTCCTCGATTCTAAGCACCGATCCTTGCATCTCTCCAACTCTGGTGTCCAGCCGAGTGACATCCTCTTGTAGCTGGGGAACTCGGTCAGCTATGGCTCCCACTATCTGAAGAGTGTCGTGAACGTCTTCTATCCTCTGCTCCACCAAGGCAACTCGGTCTGCAACGCGCGGGTCGTGGTGGACGGCGGCCATAGAATCGGTGGCTCTGATACCAAGATAGAAACCCAGGAATTCTGGGTGGTTTTCTTAGCTGTTATTAATTAGAAAATACGGAAATTACAGATAGGAGGAATTCGAGGTTCCTCTGCCTCCAATATTCAGACTCAATTCTCAATACAATACCCTCCTTTTTTCACTACAAGCTCTCTTTTATAGACTTCTCACTCATGGTATTCCCCATGCAAACTAATTCCTAACGGCATGCCTGACCTCAGCGTGAAACTCGGTAATAATTGCCAAGTCAGCCAAGTTAGCCAATACCACTTCTTACTACACCCCCCTGTGAGAATCAACTATTGTCCCCTTGCTCCTTCTAGAGTATACGAATTTAATGGGAGGGGCTGGGGCTCTAACAAAAATGTTATTGGAAACTCTATTGTGCTTCTTTGCTCCTGGAAGTTGTTGGTCTGCAACATTTTCGGTTGATTCAATCATTAAAAGAAAACAAAATAAAGAAGACAGAGAGCATTCTATGATTGGGGCATAGGCAGCGCTTGTTTTGAACATTATATCTAATCAAAGTTAAATGAAATGCGAATATATATATGCGCGCGTCCGCACACATATATATGTACTCACACGTGTGTGGACAAGAATGATAAAATGTGATAAAGATGTAACAGTAAAAAAATAGTGGTGTATTTTTTCATGTCATAGCCTAAAATTCTTTAGAAAAAGAAAAAGAAAAAAACAGTTACGTTGATACTCGATATTTTAAATGAGCATTGCTGTTTTAATATATTCTAATTAAGTTTATGGTTTACTTTCATTATCAGTGAGCAAACAACTGGTTAACTCTGTCATATTCACCTTTCACTTATTCTCTTTCTAAATCACCGAACTAACCGATCATCGGCACAACATTTCCCGGTGGTTGCTAGTAAACCATTGGCTTGCTTTCTTACTTTTATTCTATAAGTATGTGCATGGTTGACTCTCTTTTTTCAAAGCAATGTTGGCACGCAATTAGTAAACCACTAGTTTACTATTTCATCAGATGAATATAGAAATGGTTGACTCTTTTTCGGCGTCCCTTTCCCTTTATTCTCACTCATTGTCGGTAGTCTGTCGCAAATTGAAAGATAGAATCTATCATTTCGTTGTGTATGATATGAAGAACTCAAAGAAACAAATGCAATTATAAAGAAATAGATAAATACTTTTTGTAGCTTTCACCTAAAATACTCCTTTTATTAAACCTGTCTAATATTACTACTCTAATGAAAGAACTTTAGGACAGGGATTTAAGAGGTTAGTTTGGAATTTACTTTCTAAAAGTCTTCTTTTTCATATAAAAAAGAAACAAATGGTATGATTTTTATTGGGACTTTAAGAAAGTGGTAACTTCTAACGATGGAAATCCAGAGGAATACCTCTATAGTAAGTGAACATAATAATCTACGCCTCTTTTTTAAATCCTATAATGTTTTTCCTTTATATTTTAACTTAAGGGGTGCAAATTTCAAGAGAATGGCATAAAGTTAAAAGAGACTAATGATATTAAATTTGTGTAAATTGAATGTTACACACCGAAATGAACAATGTTACATACTAAAATACGATAAAGTCATTGTATTTACTGAATTCGTCTTAGATTGAACACAATATATATATATATGTGTGTATTTTAATTTTTGTATTTATATTATAATAGTATGTTATCAACATAAATATCTAATTATTAATGATCTTTATTTTGAGTCAAAACAACTTTAGAACTTCCACGACCAATGCTAGATATGTCACCAAGTACGTTGATGACAATCCTTTTCTCCCACATGCACGTCCCATTACAACCAAAAAAATCCATTCTCAATTTTATTCCTAAATTACCATCAAAACTGCCAAATATGCCAAACCATCTTTCTTAAAATCTCGCCAAGACTGCAAATTCGTGAATTTATGTAATCCAACATGAAAATTTCCCTTTTCAATATCTCTCTTAAATTTGACCTTGTCATTCTTAACTCTATAGACATCTCGTTATTCATGGTATTTATAAATATTGTAATTTATTCTCCCATAATTTTACAAAATTTGTATTCAAATAAATATTCTTTCAATTTCCTTTTTAGGGATTTGATAGTTTATGCATCCTAGATATACATTACAAATACTCATTTGTCTTCCACAACAAATACATGGTATAAATACAAAAGGGATTACCCTCAGTACAAATCACAAGAATCCCAATATATACCATTAGTTTAATCATATCCACACCATGGATGGTCCTAATTTTATACTATACACATCTCTTTGTCTCATCTCTCATAGAGGTGTCAAATGGGCCGGGCCGTCCATGGACGGCCCGGCCCAGCCCGTAATAGTGCATGATTCGGCACGGCCCGGTTCATTACTGTTACGGGCCGGGCCGGCATGGCACGTGTAATGGATTAGGGCTGGGCCTTAACTTCTCAGCCCGCGACCCAAGCACGTGGAGGCCCGCGGCACGGCCCTTATTCGGCCCGGCCCAAGCCCGCGAAACAGCCCACGAAAAGCCCATTTCATTTGGTCCAGTGGGCCCTTCGCGGGCCCAACGGGAAAAAACTGAATTTTAACCCAAAAATCCCCTATAAATACCCCTTAATTCCACCATAAATCCCACACAACAATTCACTCTCATCTTCTCATCTCACTCTCATTCTATCTCTCAACTTCTCTCTTTGATTTTGATTCTAAGCTTTTTTCTCGTGTTCATTCATTTTCTAGCTCTTTCATTTATAAAGTTCAATCAATTTTCAGAAAATGACCTCACCAAATTTCCCTAATTTCACTGCTATTCCTGAGCTTGGTGAGGAGACATTTTTTGAGGAAGAAATGATGCCTTCCAACCCCACCCCCACTGAACCAGAAAATGCTCCGGTGGATAATGCTTCAGTATACAACGAAGAAGCTGGAGAACGCAGCAGAGGAAAAAGACCGCGAACTTCTCCGGCATGGCAGCATTTCACCGAGGAGCCCCGACCAAATCCAAAAACAGGTGAGATGGAAATTTGTGCGGTATGTAAATATTGTAAAAAGCCCTTTTCTAATAAAAAGGGTATAGGTACTGGTCATCTGGATAAACATTGGAAAATATGTCTACCGTTGCACCAAGGTAGGAGTGTGGACTCCCGCCAACAAACACTATCACTCACATCACATGGGTTACAAAATTTTACATACGATGCACAACGTGCT